>NC_137901.1:4215060-4345060 GCF_963455335.1 Martes martes | reverse complement strand
ATTCTTGTCAATTTCATGAATGTCTTTTACAAAATGATGTTGCCTATGAACAAGTTTGAAAAAGTTAATTCTCCTATAATTCATACATTAATTATTTCAAGTCAGAGGGTTTTATCAAACTAATGTAATCATGCATACCAAGTACTTCTCTGTAATAACTTACTAAATAGCATATGTTATTTAAAAGAAATAAAACAGCTTTTTAGCTTCTTTCTCTTTTTGAAAACATTTGACTTTACATTGTTGGTCTGTGTTTTGTCGTGAACATATTAGTACATTATTCATTAGATCTTTTTATTTGATGAAACTTAGATCTGTTGAAATAATTTAATGGGTGCTCAGTTTCTGGCTCCTAAGTATCACTAGCAGTAACTGAAATTAAATCGTTGCATTGCAGTGATTATGTTAGGTCTTGATAATTCAAGGAGTAGTTGTGATACTGAGCATTTAGATTTTAAAAAGGAAATTGATAGTAGACATACCATTGGATCGTTGATTTGGGGAATAATTGAGGAAGTATAAAATGCAGGGTAGAGTTTGGATTTCTCACCCATCAGGAATGACGTTATTTACCTATAGCTGAGGTGCCCTAAGTCTTCCTGCTAGTCTGATTGTGCAGTAAATGTGGCAGCAACTCTGATATTTAAACAGAATTATTATTTTAAATGGTCTCAGAAAAATTAAGGCCATGTTTTGGCCAGACTATTTTTTTTTTCAATTTTTTTTCATTCTTATGAAATTTCTTTCAGCGCTAAGCTGAGTAAAATACAGTACGGAAACTGTGATTACATGTCTAGGTTATAATTTGGTAACTAACAGCGCTTGCTGGGTATTTTGACTTAAACTTTTAATAACAGTTTTGGAATTTGCATAGCTACATGTTTGAAGAATGTAAGTCTTAGAATTCATAGGTTAATAAGACCAAGATAATCTCTTAGTGATGGAAAACTATTTATCTAGAAAATAGGAGGCTACGTTAAAAATAACATCTTAAACTACTAAACCATATATCTTTACAGGTTTGAGATTGTGAGGCTGATATAATAAATTAAATTTTATCTCACTGTATCTAGGATTGTTCATTTTTCTGGTCCACTAAATTAAGCACAAAGAATACGGGTTTCTTAGAGAGAAACATGATATTAAGCATTTGCTTTAACTGTTCATTTCCAGTAGATGGCTACAGTTCACTACCAAATTGAACTTGTAATAGATTTTTTACAGTAACTAAATCAGAAGATGAAGGCTGGATCACTATAAATGAGCTGCCCTGCACATTTTTCTTATTTCATGTGCCCAGTCATCTAGCATTGTTACTTTTAAAAGAGCATCTTCTTAAAATGACTGAAAAGTGCTATTTTCACCTGTTACCTCGTTGATCAATGTGTAGTAACACCATTATTTACTTTGTTTCATCACAGTGTATTTATTTTTTAAAATTCTGTGTTATGTGAGGAATCCTAGTAACTATTGAATTACGGAAAAAATTATAGCATTACAAGAATCCTTATACATTCCATATGTTATTGCTTCCCTAAATTCAATCATTTGATTTCTAAATTTATTTTAGCTTTTAAATTGAAGCACTGCGAATCTTTTATTACTTGAGTTGTTGAAGTTCACTTGCTTTTACAAAGTATTATTTCAAATGTAATACATGCGCATACATATGCAGGTTTAAAGAAAATACATGTTTTTTCTTTAATCTGGATCTGCACCTGAACATTTTAAACATAATTTAATCAGGCTAAAATAAAATAAATACAAGTTCATTATTTGGAAAAATATTTACTAGCTTATAAAGTACTTAAAGTTTGCATTGCAATTGGACGTGTGTCTGTCCACTAGGCTATAGAAATAGCTTGTAAGCATAGCACTGAGATGATAAGTATCACTATTGACTTTTCACCCTCATCCGTAAATATAACCATGTGCTATCTGAGTAAATGAGCCTGAATTTATTGTGTATGTGGGGGTTTTGAATGCAACAAAAAATGTGAAAAAGACTGGACTTTTTCTCCCTCCTCAGGACTACTGTGCAATTTGTCTTGTCTTCTTTCACTGAATATTTGTTTTTCTTTATTTGAGGTGTGTGTGTGTGCGTGAGCGCACGCACAAGCCCACGCTCATATATAATATCGATGTGATTTTATGTCCTGCAGATATTGGTTGAACCAAGCAGTTCAAGGCTTAGCTTTCTGTTTTATTTCACAAGTGAAAATGTCGCTTTTGTGGTACTATAAGACTATAATTTCAGATCCTTTTTTAATCAACTGCCAATTTATATGGCTGGCTACCACTGTTTAATCTATTATTAATAAGCATTTTGCGCAGCTTTACAAATTATAAAAATAATGCCAAGGTTCTAGGAGGATTTTATTTTCACACTTAGAATTTATTGTATAAATTTCACATTTTCACTTGAAGACAAATGAGTTATTTTGTATTTTTTTATTGATGCTGCTGTATGTATTTATCATTATAATAGAAGTCGTTAAAGAAATGGGCCACAGTTGTAATTAATTAAAAAAATTTCATTCACACATTTTGTTAAGGGATAGTTGGAATATTCAGGTGAGTCTTTGGAATATTCAAGTAAGTCTTCAGGGAGTTAACTAGGTTACTGTTACTTTCCATACAAATAACTGATCTGTTTTTCCAAGACACTTAAAATTTATGAAAATGGGAGGAATTTTTTGGAGGGGGTACACAGTTCATTCTTTATGGATGTGTGTTAGTTTTCACATACATGCACATATTTGGACACATACGTCAGTAAATCCTTTATTTGTTAAAGACCTCAAAGGACAAAGGATGTTTGACCCCACCCTGAGACATGCAATGTAAGTTTACAGAAGGATCAAGGAACACAGATTTTAATAATGCAAACAATATTAGTCCTGTCCCCTCTGGCGTTTCCAACCTGGACGTACTGATTGTATACTTTGGTTCCTAAACCATGGAGATGTATCTGATGCCCTTGGGAGCACCTGGCCAAGCTAAGAACATTTCAGTGATTACAAGGATAGTGCCTAGAGGGCAATTAAGGCGCAGGGCAAGAGGCAGCCAGTGATGAATCCCCGCAGCCCTGTAATGAACCAGAGAGAGGGAAGCTGGGAATTGGGCCACAGTGGTGGCTCAGACGGACATTGTGGAGTAATGTGGAGACTGTTTACCGAGAGCATTATTCCTGTGTTTTGATATTTATATAATCAGAGACAGATTTGTAAATCCTGCCGCTTAATGTATTTAACATACTCTTTCAGATTAAATTAATGATTTAAATCTTACCAGTAAAATCCATGGTGGTTGCTCTATATTGCTGAAGTTTAAGTAATAGACTTGCCTTGAGTGCACTCTTTTGGAAGGTTATTTCCCTTAATGTCGAGTTTGTACGTGTGCTTTTCTTTTACTGATACTCAGTAATTTTAGTCAAGTGTTTGCCGAGTTTTTTTGCGTGTGTCTATGTAGGCTTCCTGTTTATTCATGGTATTTTCCGAGTTGTTAATATCCACAGTGGAAAGCAGACTTTTCTTGATCCAGTTCAAGCCTGTGAAAGCTGGGGGGGTGGGTGACCCCTGAAAGTATATCCTTTTTTGTGTAATTCTGTGTTGCGGATCATAACAGGAGGAGCATTTTGTATAGTATATGTAATTCATACATGAGTATCGATCGATTTAAAATCTGGTTTATTTCACTGTTTCACTGCTGATTTTTCTGGCTCCTGTTTGGTGCTTACGAACACATTAGTAGCATATAATGCAGATGTACTGTTGTGTGATTTCCTCTTTGTCCACTTGCATTCTTGTGGGCAAATGCAAAAACAAAAAGAGAGTGAAGAGGAAAACTGCTATGAGCATGAGATCTGATGCGACAAACCTGGTTACTTAACCATGGTCTCCTTTAGCTGTGGTCTGGCAGACAGGTATTCACGTGTGGGCGCTCCTCCCTCAAGGTCTTTGCCTCGGTGAATGCTCAGATAGCAGGGTGAGCCGAGAGGTCGCTGATGGGCTCGCAAGCGTCACCTTCAGAACACTTGCCTCTCGGCTTCCTATTCTTGGCATTGCCTGAATCACCTCTCCTGCACCACCGCACTCCTGTAAATACTGGCCGCCACTGGGCCAAGTCTGCAGTGCTGTTTCTCGTGTGACCACTAGGGGGAGTCGAGGAGTGTCCCTACAGTTTCTCCCCCACCTCGGCTGCCTTCCTCCCCCAGCTCTTGGCCTGCGCTCCCTCCCCAACTCCCTTCCTTTCTTCTTTCCTCTCCCTTCCTTCTCCTCCTCTTTGTGTGCGCAGCTGGAAATAGCACTGTAACCTTACCTCCCAGCACGGTGGAACGTCACTGCAGATAAACAGCAGTTTGTTGTTATTTTTTTTTAAGTTGTTTAGTAAACATCCTGTGTCTTCCTCACTGCTGCTCATGTACTTAGAGGGTGACAAGGTTTTAGTTCTAATGCATAAAGAACTCTCAGAAAAGTGTTACTACCTAGGTGAATATTGAATGGAATTTGAAATTATGTAAAGGAAAACTGTGGTATATAAAATGTCAATATGATTTAGAAATGATGTGTGTAAAGATAGCTGTAAAATAATTATTTAGGAACAATTTCAACCTACTTTTGCTTTAATTAGAATGACTCTGAATTTGTGAATATTCCTGAATTTTGTCTTCCTAGTTGAAATATGTTTAGGGTGGCTGACGTGGGTTATGTTACATGGTTATTTGCTTGGAGTGTTCTCATAAAAACAGGTAGACATTTATTCAGCTGTGAGAGTTACTAAATTGATCTAAACATCCGTAAAGAAATATTTTAGCTTTCTTGAAAGAATAGCTATTAACGTAAATTCCAGTAGGAATTTAAAACACTATGTATACGTGTCCTTTAAATTCTTTAATTAAAATATATTATTCATATAATAGTTTTTTGCTTTTTTTAAATATCCATCTGGGGAAATTTGAGCACATGTTAATATTTTTCTCCCCAAATTTGTTTCCTCTGGGTATTTAAAGATCATGGATTTTTGAAATAGCTAGAGAACTTAATGCTGGTATATTTCAGACCTTATTTCTGATTTCATAAATACATAAATTTTTATTTTTTAAAGATTGCATTTTAATGATTTACATTTTATCCTTAGGGATTGATTCATTTGTGTTTTGTAAAATAAACCCATTCCATTGTTTATTGAAAATGCTTAACATCCGCAGAGTTGATTAAGTACCATGAAGGTTGTTAGTTGTTACAGAATAAATATTTGTAACAATGTATGTCTACTTATAAAATTGGAAAAAATCATAAAAAAATGTTTGTCTTCTACTTAATTCTGAAATTGTTCACATCGGTTTTACCTAGCTAAAACTCGTGGCTGAATTTATATATGTCTGATTGTTGTCAGAAATTTATTTCTATAATCGAACGGTAAATCATCTTAAAGCTATCCCGACAATGGTTATAGGAGCTATGGTTGGTGGTTGTGTTTGAGAAACAAATACAGTAAACATTTGTGAATCTTTTAATGATTATATTTCTTGATAGCTTTCATAAGAAAGCACATAATTTGTGATGACTTCAATAAAAAAAAAAACGGCAGCAAAACTTTTTGAGTTAGCGGCAAAGTAAATGGGGCAGGTTTTGCATTTTGAACACAAGTGTTATGAAGTGTGATTGAATTTGTCGTGAAAGTGTGTCAGTATTAATAAAAATATTTAGGTACAAGTTTGCTGGGCTTTGTAGCCTTTTTAAGGTTAAGGATTGGTTAATGTGGAAAGTCACTTCTGTGCATTTGGTGTAGTATACAGAAAATGACAAATATATTTCTGTGCATTTTGGATTATTATGCCATTTCTTATTTCAAACCCTTTTTGTCAGGACACCAGGCAAAACAATGATGCTTTGAGGACGTAATTAAAGATATTGTTCAAAGAACAACTTTCTGCATATTTGAATTATTACTGTCATCAAAATCATACAAATATGGAAATATGATTGCCAGAAGCACATAAATCAATGATCAGCATGGCCTCAAAATCCAATAAATATGTAGAGTTAAATACTTTAAAATGCAAATTGTGTCTGATGATTTGCATATGGTAGAGTTTAAAGGGAATTTGTTGCTTAACAACCTCTAAGGTAGCAGTTAGGGCTGTGGGTAAACATAGATTTTTTTATTCATCATTGGTCAAGTTGCACATTTGATAAATGATGGGAGAGACTGCCTTTCTTGGTTAAAATGACTGCAGTCTTCACTGAATTCTAAACTGCCTCGAAGTCATCTGAATAATTAAGAGTTAATTATTCTTCATCCATCTAGATCAGAAAAGGACAGATTTAGGGAAGGAATTTATAATTTTTGCCTCACGTCCTGTCATGTCGTAATGTGATAAACTAAACTGACTCCAAATAATATCTAGTGACCTTATAGTAATTATGCCTCACAAAACATTTTTGTTGCAGTTTTTTAATTGCTTACATTGATTCTAGAAAGTACACTTTAACAGACTTATAAGTTTAATTGTCTCCAAAGAAAGCAGTATGAAATTCATTTTCCATCACTACTGGGCTTTAAGGTCCTCAGACTGGATACACACCAACCCAGCACGTAAGTTTTCCTGTGTGTTCTTCTAGCAAGGACGAGCAGTTGCTCCCAACATGTTGTTGGAGGGGACTGTGGACACACCGGGAAAAATGATTTTAAGAAGTTCTGTTGAAAGGGCAATGAATCTTTCTTCACCCATTTTAATTTGAAATATTAAAATAGAAAACTTGTTTAAAGAACTTCATTTTCTCATAATTAATATAATGGTGGAACAGGTAACTCATGCAGATTTACCAGTAATGCACATTATTTGAAGAGACTGAAAGAAGACACCGGAAAGTTAAGAAATAAACCGATTCTTACTATTATCTGGTAAAAGCAGATGGCGTAGAATTCACACAGAAAACCCAGTGTCTCCTTAGTGATTTTTTTTTTCCACATGATTTTCTTTGAAAATAGAGTGTTTTGTGAATGTTTACTGATCACAAGAAGAATTGTAATAAAGAAATCAATATGCATGATCCCTTTCCATGTAGTACAACAGGGTTACACTGTTAGGTTAAATACAGGCAACATTCCTTTTCAGAAAATCAATTTGCTGTGTAGGCTGCAAAGCCGGTCTCCTCACAGAGCCATTTTATGTTGTGCACACAGTAAATTCTGTATTGGCACCTTCAAATAGTATTGACTTCTCAAAGACTGTACGCTTAGTAACCTGACTTGAAGAAGAAAGGCCAAGTCCCTTAGTTAAAAAAAAAAAAAAAGGTATTATTTCTTTTTTATATTTGATCACAAAGTAGTCATCTTTAAAAAGTCATTCCTTGGTTTTCGTATTTCAGCCGAAATGCCACATGGGATTTTAGCGAGAACTGTAATTTTTATGTTTATTAGCTATCACTGTTTGCGTTCCCATCGAGAGTTTCCGCACCCCCCCAGCCCCAGTTTATCTGCATTTCTCAAAAGCGTGTTTTTAGGCTAAGCAGCCATTGGTGCTTATTTTGAAAAGTTGGAGTAATTGTGAAAAGATGAGATTACTTTATAGTTTCTTTGTCCCTTGCCTCCATTTACAACAAAACAAACAGAAACTATTTTAGAGAAGTAAAAGTTTACAGAATACTCACGGCCAATAAGTTACTCTTTGTCGTGGTTACTAAGGCAAATATTTAGGGAACATGTGTGAAAACGTTTTATTTTTAGATCCTTTCACTCCTCACACTAAATTTGGCTCTTAAAATGCTTCGGCCATTTTTGATGTAGCTGTTTAATTTAAGAAGACCAGCCCTCCCACTCATGATCGTCTTTTTATGAAGTAGTTCTGCTGTGCTCGATCCTGACTCTGTTTCTGCCAGCACAGTGACAGTACGTCACAGTCGCCCTGGCCTGACTCGCAAGGCTGTACGCAGTGGTTGTGTTTAAATCATAAGGACGCGTTTGTTTTTCAGTGTGATCAGCTGGGATGCAGCAAACCATGACGCCATTTAGTCTTTGCACTTCTGTGAGGTGCAGTGACTGTCCTTTGATTCCTGGTCATTCATTGATTTTTGCGAGACCTTTTCTATATGCTGCGTGCTTCTCTTAGATGAGTTTTGTTGGTGGTGGTGATGAGGCATTCTTAGATTGTAACCAACTGAAAAGGGCTTTGACCTATTAAATTTTACCCCAGCTTTTTAGAGAGGTGAGGAGATCCATAGGCTAAGGATGTAAAATAAGTAGACTAAATACTAGACGGGATTTTTGTAGTTTAATCCCTCTATTATCTTTGTAGCACCGCTTACATTCACGGGACCTTTTTATAACAATGGGCGTTACAGTGCAAGAGCCAATGACCACATGAAGTGCTTTTAGAGTAACATTGGGTTTGGAGAAGTTCATAAGCATAAGGAGAAATAAGTAGGTTTTGGTTAGGGTATATATTTACCCGTGTTTTAAATGTTTATAGGAACCTCTGACATTAAAAAAAAAAAAATAAGTCATCACTTATAAAAACGAGTTTACTCTTCAAGAAAAACATTCTTGTAATAGGCACAAAATTATCCAAATAATAGTGTAAACCAAGCCAGGCATAGCAGCAGACAGAAAAATGCATTCAGCCAGTAGGATCATGGATTTGTTTGATTCAGATAATTGAAAGTGTTTCATACTATTATTGCAACTTGAAGGCTTGTTTAAGTGTCTAGCTGTCAGTCACTTTGGAAGGTGAAAAGTATTCAATTGTCACTCTGTCAGTCAATAGAGATGAGAACTGTCTGCCTAATGGATTTCTTTACATAGATGTCTGCATGGAGGGAGAAGTAAAATCAATGTGTTGTCATGTGCGCGTACGCAGCATCAAACTGCCAGGTGAATTGCAACTGTATTTCTGTAACATCTACATTCCTGGACTGTTTGCGGAAGGCAGATGGAAACTCTGTATACACAGGTAGTGAGATGCGCAGGGGGGCGGCATGCATTTGGGGGAAACAGTTTCTGGTATCATCTATGCCCACGAGAGCATCTATTCTAACCTCTAAAATCCCGTTTTCTGTAAGTTATAAGGAATAAGGAAATCCATATTGTAATGGCATCGTCCTTACATTCTAGGTGCTTGTCACCAAATAGCTCTTATTTATATATATTGCATCTAAAACCAAACAATACTTGCTGTGCACTGGACGTTACCCAAGATAGTGATTCCTGTTTTAGGAGAAGTTTTGTCAAAATCTGGGATAAACACGTAAACCTGTATCACGCTGTTTTTTGATGGTGGAAATCTGAGAGGTAAAGATCAAAGAGTAGGTGGTGGCCATCATAGTGTAAAATCATCTTTAAAAACATTGGGGGACTAAAACTAAGGAAAGATTAAGTGTAAAGTGCTACGTTTAAATTGAAAAATTAGCTGTGCAGGAATGGAATGTGAGTCCCGGCTTGACAGCACATTATATAATGGTAAATGGGGAGATTTAGCTGATAACAAACTAAGCATTTAGGGTAATGTTGCAGACATGGAAAGCTGTGCAGCATTTTCCCCTGTTCATCTAATACCTTAAATAATTGAACCAGTTCTTGGAATGTCATAAAAACTCTGGCTGACTACAGATCATTCGAAGAAGGGTGACAGGATTCAGGAAGAGCCTCTCCTGTTATGATCAGGTGAGGGACCCGAGAGAAGATTTAGGGGATTCGGGAGGAAGTGGCATGTCACAGTTGCTTCTTGGAGTCTTTCAAGGTCATCGTCATCATGAGGAAGTTCCCCTCTCAACTATGGCACAGGCTGAAAGTTAGACACAGGTCAGCAGGCCCACACAGGCATTTTCTAACAGTGGCGTTCTGCCCCAGAGTCTGGACATGGGAACTGTGCAGGGTGGCCCGTACTCTGTTGACAGGACCCGCAGAAGGACAGGTTGGTGTGGGGCAGCTCTGCAGGGACTCTGGACCCTCACAGCTCATAGTACGTCAGAGGGCGGCTTTGGGGACCCATGTCAGATTACAAACTGCATTTGTCCAGTGAATCACATTTCACAAGTAACAAGTTTCAGTGATCACCACAGTCTCTGAAAACATTTTCACATGCCCAAATCACGACCCATAGGAAGTATTTTAATTACTTAAAAAAGTGAGTTTTGAAACCTAGTAGATTTTTAAAAGCAAGAGTTAATAAAATGAGAAAGTATCCTCAAGAAAGGTTGGTTTTGGTGGATGCCATGTTTCTGTTCACCGTGCTCCCCTCCAGCTCTTTATCATTATTTTTAGCATTTATTGTCCCTTGTAGATGAGAGATTGTAGATTCCCAGGCATAGAGTCACAGGAAGTTCGTTTTTGTCACGGAATGTGTTGCTGTGCCACTCGAGGCCATGGGAGAGGGCCCCTGTTCATGGGGTGTCCGGGCTGATTGGGCGTGTAGCTTCAGTTTTAAAGGCAGGCGATCAGGAGACCTGGATTCTGCAACTCTAGGTTTGGGTCCGGGTTCTGCTGATGCTAGTTATGTGACCTCAACTATGTTCTTCACCAGGTTTGGCATCTGGGTCGTTTGCAAAATAGAGGTAGTTTTAAAGGAATAAATGACACAATACATAATGAATTATCTAGCACATTGCCAAGCAAAGAGTAAACAGTAAATTAGTTTTATTTCCTACACATTTTATCTCTAGTTTTTTTGTTTGTTTTTTTTGTTTTTTTTTTGTTTTTTTACTGTGTATTAATTAGGACTAGTTTGGTTACAAAGAGCAGAAATACTAGTTTACATTGGCTTTAATAGATACAAGTTTATTTCTAGCTCACATAAAGAAAGTTTCTTAATGTTTTTTAGAGATCTGAGCATCTCGTGTTCTGTCCCATGTCCTCAGAGCAGGGTCTTCCCCTTCCAGGTCACTTTATAGTCCAGGAGAGCTGCTGGGGTACCAGCCATTGCATCTGTGTTCTAGGCTGAGGGCACGGTAGGAGTCAGAGAAGGCACCCTCTTCCTTTAAAAGAATCTATCTGAAAGTCCCATACTATACTTTGAGTTACAGTTCATTGAGGAGAGCTTAGTGAACGGATGGTGAGAAATGTCGTGTTTTAGCTGGTCCTCTTGTCTGCATTTCCATTTCTACGAGGGAGTTCGAGAATTAAGTCACTTGTAAGCATATCTCCTTCTGTAGGTGAGAAGTCTGGCCCTCGCGTCTCAAGGACTCACCTCCCAGGCCCTGTGCATGCACTCCTCTACAAAGTGTGTGTCCCGAGTGGTGTGGATCCGTGTGCATTGGAGACTGCAGACCTGGGAATGAGGCCCAGATCCTTTATGGGTAGCCCGTGTCCCTTCGCTGAGCGGTTATGTTTAGTTCCCTCTGGATGCGGTTGCTTACTGGATGTTCCTCTAGGAGCACCTCAAGTCCACCTCAAGTCAGCAGATGTCATGACCCTCTCATGACCCTACACTATCCTCGTTTCTCTGCCTAGGGCTGCTCTTCCCCCTACCCTGTCTCTTGCTCTGTGTCTGCTCTGCAGCCTTTGCCTGTGATCTCTCCTTTGTCCCTGGTCCCGCTTGCATACCAGTAGGTGGAGTTACTCAAACCAGTGCTTTTACCATGCTGATCCTTTACTAAAGAAACTAAACTCCCTTTCTTGCGTGCACTGCATTAAGTTTAACATTAAATGCAGTACATTACCTTATATGACAGATTGAAAATCATAGCCAATCACCTGATTTCCAGGTATAGTGCTCTTAATGACCGACAGCTTGTGGGGGCAATGACAGTAGCAGCTATTATGCTTATGAACATTCCTGATATCCAGGAGATACTCCTGTCTTATGTGTAGTGTCCCACTTAGTCCTTATGATGATGGCATAAGGTGGGCATTTTTACTTCTAGATTTGAGGAATGGAAATTGAGATTAAGTGAAGCAGCTTTATCGAGTTTGTTGGTACCTGGTTAGAACCAGGATTCAACTCTGATCGCAAGGCTCATGGGTGTTCCATCTCCGTTGTCTTGAGGAGGCAGCGAAATCTTGTCTGTCCTGTGGCCATGGATGAAGTCCCTCAGGAGCGCGGACTTTGGGGGGCTGAAGCTCACCAAGCATTCCGCTGAACGGTGCCAGGCTCCCATGGTGTCTGCATGCCCAAAGGTGCCCTTTTTAATTTTAGGGAGTTACTTTGTTATTGATGGACTTAAACCGTGTTTTAAGTGCTTTAGTCTGTGAAAGAAAGAGTGTTTTCACATAGAAGGCACTCCTGTCATCATTTTATTGACTTGACTTTGAGAAATCCACTGTGGCATGGGCTTATCAAAATGCTTGTCTCACTCCTCACTGTCCTCTCTTTTTGGTTGGAGCTGGCTGCTTCATCAGAGCTGTAATAGGAATAATGTCATTTTCTGGGAGTTTTTACCTTCCTGGATTGTTCAGTCAATCAGAGTTCTGTCTCAGTGACCTCTGAAGTCATTTACGTAAGCACTTGAGTACCCGGCACTTACTGGAGATTTAGAGCACATGGATTGGGTTTTGAAAGAAGTGAGAAATGTGGTCTGTAAACAAGGGATCATTGGATTTTGTTAATGCTGGTTTTTTTTTTTTTTTTTAACACTGATTTTCCCCATGCCCGAAGTTACCCTTTCTACTCTGATGTACTCATGGTTTCTTTGTTAGGACTTTGGTGAAGAACCAGATCCTTGAGACATTCCTCATTTCACGGAGTATGGATGGGCCTGAGTTGGGTTAGCACACATTATGAATTCATTTGTTTTAGTTTTCAGTGTTGTTCTCTGTGCAGCCAATGTTTCAGTAGAAAGGATCTCTGTCTTCCTTCGGGTCACGCTCCAGCGTGCTTGGGTCCACTGCCCTTCTCACCCGTGGTGTCTTGAGGGGCACGTGTGCTGCACAGCTGGGTTGGAACCCCTTTTGGCTTTGGAACTGCTCTCGAAAGAAGGGGCTGGATATTCCCTGTCCCATTTGTCCTTGTTTCACTCCTCCCCTCCTGTTGATTCTGATCCTTACCCACAGTTCCCACTGACCTCTGCTGGTCAGGAAGGCACACGTCCCTCTCTGAGGCCTCGTGCGCACTTTCTCATGTTCTCCAGCCTGTGTGGTGGCAGCCGCGCCACCCCCCCACCCCCCGCCATGGGCTGTGTCTCTGGAAGAGATTAGTGTTTGACTCTGTAGCCTGTACAGAAGTCTGCCTCCCTGGTGTGGGTGGGCATCACCCAGTCTGTGGAGAGCCCTTGAATAGAATAAAAAGGAGAAGGAAGGGCAGATTTGCTCTCTTATTGAGCTGCGTTGCCGTCTTTTCTTACCTGGGACGTCAGAGCTGCTGATTCTTGGGGCTGCAGACTTGGGCTGCCTCACACCACCAGACTTCCTGTGTTTCCAGCCTGTGCATGGCGGATTGTGGGACTTCTTGGCCTTTGTAACTGCATGAGCCAGTTCCTTTAATAAGTCTCCTGCTTTATAAAAGTCTGTATATATCCCATTGGTTCTGTTTCTCTGGAGAATCTTGACTAGTACAGTGTCCGAAAGACACTTGTTCAAATCCCATGTCAAGCACTCATAGTTGGCTTGAGATGAATCTCTGTGGAAGGTAGGGCGACTAGACAGCAGCCTAAAAATAACAAAAATTCACGGCTTTTTACGACATTTAAGACAAATACATGGTTTTTCTAACTAGATTTTTAGAGTTCCAAAAAGTATGCAAATAAATAATTATTGACTTCTGTTATGATTCTGCCTTGAATTACGGCAGGGAAGTAAAGTGAAACAAACATGGTATGAAAAGAGGAGCAATATATTGTAATATTTTCTGACTTTCTTCCCAATTTATGTTAGTCATTTTGGCACTTCTCCCTACTTTGGCAGAGTATAAGCAGAAGAGAAGAAAGGGTCTTTATCATATTATTGGATCTCTTATTTTATTAGTTTTTGGGATTTACTGGGCGTTGGGTTGGGTGCTGTCTGTTTCGTTACCTGTGGTGTTCCCTGTGTGGAGTCACTGACAGTAGATGGAGGGGCTCCTCTGTATTGGCGCCACGAGAGGAGGGATAGGTTGGTGGGGGAGTTTCCTGTTGCTGAAAGGAAATAACACTACTTGCTGGCTTTAGACAACACATTTATTTTCTTACAGTTCTGGAGGTCAGAATTCCAAAATGGCTAAAATGGAGGTTCAGTGGACTTGGTTCCTTCTAGAACTCTAAGGGCTGATACATTTCCTTGCCTTTTCCAGCTTGTTGAGGCCGCTCACGTTCCTTGGCCAATGGCCCCATCCTCCATTTTCAAAGCCCGCAGAGTCGCACCCACGGCTCTCGTGGACTCTGAGCCTCCTTTGTCCCTGCTCTGCTTGGAAGGACTCTTGTGCTTACCTGGAGCCGCTGCGGGTCATCTGCGGTGGTAGCAGGATCCTTAGTTTAACCATGTCTGCACACTGTTTTGGCTCCTCAGGTGCCATGCTTCTAGGTTCTGGGGATGAAGACCTGGGCCCATCTGGGGGCTCCTTGCATTGCCTGCTGCGGGCGGTCTACATGCGTTTCCGTTCGGAGGAGCCACACGTTTCCTTGGGAGACCATAGCAGGTCAGTGGGTATTCATTAGTGGGTTTGCTTTAGTATAAACGTCCTGAGGATTAAAAAAGGCCTATTTCATTGTGATTTAAATATCCTTGCAGTTTCTGCTCACCTCTGTGTCCATGATCCATCGTTATTTACCTAAAGTTTTACAATAGCATACACAGGTAAATTGTTAGTTAGGACACATGGTTCTAAATATTTACATATGTCATCAGTGCCCTCTGACCTACCATTTAAGGAAGCTATTAATGTATTCTAGAAAATATGTGCCTGTAATTTTAAAGGTGTAAGCAGTCCTCACAGAAGCTAATATCTCTGTAACATGAGGATGTGATGAAGAGCTAAATTCAGTGTTTCTGTGGTTGCTTTGAGTTTGGTGCTTTGCCTCACTTCAGGAGTATTCAGCGAACTTTTATATTTCTGGGGAGTCTCAGACTTGTTTCAACCCTTCTCCAGGTGTCCTCACACTGTCACCACCTCCTGTGTTCCTGCTGAAGTCCTCTGCCCACCACTCCCCTGCGTTGTGTGCCGAAGCTGGATCAGACCAGCTTATGGTGCTAGGGACAACGGTTAGATGTGCAGGGATTCTCTGAGTTAGGTGAGAATACTGTTGCTAGCTTGAAATTGGGAGTGTTTACACCATGGAAATTGGCAATCTTAACAATCTGGTCCCTTTCCTCCTTCTCCTGAGAGCACATTTGATCTCAGGCCTCTAAGGAAAGAACCACAAGAAAAATGATGCAAAGATTGCCCCTCCCACCCCATCAGTGAGTCCTGTAATGATTCAGCTTTGAGCGAGGTCCGGTGAGTTAAGTGTTATGAAACAAGAAACCAG
The DNA here is from genome assembly GCF_963455335.1 of Martes martes. Taxonomy (NCBI): domain Eukaryota; kingdom Metazoa; phylum Chordata; class Mammalia; order Carnivora; family Mustelidae; genus Martes; species Martes martes. The sequence goes on along the minus strand of NC_137901.1, from coordinate 4,329,683 downwards.
TGTTCCGGGTTTTACTGCTTGACTTGGTAGCTCCTCCGAGAGCTGAAACTGTTCTTAGTGTATTACCAGTTACTGCTGGGTTACTGGATTCAGTGGGCAGTGTTCAAGATGGCTTGTGTGATTTGTCCTTACAGTCCTTGTTTCTTGGCTTGTGATACCATAGTCTCCTGGGATGTTTTTGGTGTTGGTTTCTTTGTTGCCTCACTTTCTGCTCCTTCTCACATACCCTATGCTTGCTCCCTCCCTCTCTTGGACTTGGAATGGCCCTGCCTGCCCCCACCCCCCCACTCCAGCTCTGTTTCTGGTATCTAGTCCTTCATCTGTGCATACCAGTCATCATTAAATTTTTTCTGTAAAGGGCCAGATAGTAAATGTTTTGGACTTGTAGGCAACCTGGTCTCTTGTCATACCTACTCAGCATTGCAATGCAACAGCAGCCACAGGCAACACGTGAATGACTAAGTGTGGCCCTGTCTTATAAAACCAGGTTTCAGAAACCACAGGGAGGCTGCATTTGGCCTGAGTTGTCATACACCAGCCTCTGATCCATACTCTCTCTTTGGGTGACAGATATCCTTTAATATTATGGCTTTAAAAACTATCTCAGTGCCAGTCCACCAAGTTTCTATCTCTAGCCCTGATTCTTTATTCTTCTCCTCTTTCCTGAGGACCAGACTTGTGCATTTTACTGCTTATTTGATATGTGTTTGCTTGAATATTCTGAAGGCATCTCAAACTTTAGGTCAAAATAGAGCTCCATTTGCTTCTCTGAACTTTTCTCCTACTTCCTGCCTCCATCCTTCTCAATATTCACTATCCACACTGACCTTGAATTTACCAACTCTGTTTCTGGGGCGGGGGTGTGGGGGGGGGTGGGAGGGGTGGGAGTGTCTTTGGCTTGTTCTTTGTTGACTTTGGGATGCTAGTTTAATTGCCTTTTCTTGACCACCTACTTCTCACTTAACCTTTTAATTTTCTTTGTGGTGTAACTTACCTAGAAAGTATTTTGTTTCTGTTTTTATTCCCTTCTGTATTGTCAGTGCCTTCCCACTCAACTGTAAGGTCTTTGTGGGTGTGAACTCTGCATTTTTATATATACAATATACAATATACAATATATATATTTATTTTTGTTTATATATTTCTTATCAGAATTTGTATATGTATTAAAAAATTAGACATAGTTTAGATAATTTTTTTAAGTTTATTCATTTTTTTTTTTAAAGTAGTCTCTCTACCCAGTGTGGGGCTTAAATTCATGACCCTGAGATAAAGAGTCACAAACTCTTCTGACTGAGCCAGCCAGGTGCCTCTAGGTTAGATAGTTTTAAAAAGATACTATTCTTTTGCTTACATGAAAATAAAATATGTAACTAAAGTACATTTCTAAACCTTTTCATAATCAGGATCCACCACTTCTGAATCACTTTTCAATTTATAGTTTTCAGAGCCTGTGTTTTCTCATATGCTGTTGTCCTCTTTGTCATCAAGTGTATGGGTGAAAGAGCATTATTTGATAGAATAAGTCACTATTGTCTCTGGGATATTTTTCCAGGCAAGGACACTCATGAAGGCCCGTGGCATAATCTGACAGGGCAGGAGTCCAAGAAACTGGCTTCTTGTCCTGCACTTTTCCACTATTCAACTAAGTGGACTGACAGTTCCTCTTACAGGGCTTTTGGACAGGCAGAGCCTGAGTGGGCCACAGGGCCTTCTCCCCCAGCCCCTCTGTCTTGGAGAACTATTTGGGACTGTTATTTTATGTAGGCAGTCATTCATTTCCTTTATCTATCTGTTTATCTTTTCATTCCTTCTCTGTCTTGAGCTATATGTGACAGAATTCCTTCTTCCTGAAAAATACCCTTTTGTGTTTTATTATTAATTTGTTTTTATTTGAGTTACCCTTTGTGTTTTAATTAGTGTGTGTCTCTTGGTGATGAATGATTTTATGTTTTATTCATCTGAAATTTTTTCTTAAAATTTTATTTTTAAGTTATCTCTACACCCAGTGAGGGGCTCGAACTTATAACCTGGAGATCAAGCATTTCTTATATTACCAACTGAGCCAGCCAGGCACCCTTCATAAAATTAAAAAAAAAAAAAAAATATATATATATATATATATATGTATGTATGTACACACACACACACACTTAATATATGTATTATTTTTTATTTTTATTTGTGTGTGTGTGTGTGTATGTGTCTTAATTTTGAATGATGTGCTTGCTGGATGTAGAAATCTCTGTGTAGACTTGAGTAGTTCTGACAGAAAATTTATGGCTTGTAAAACCTAAAATACTTACCCTCTGTTCAAATGAATTTTACCAGTCTCTGTTGAACTTTGCAGGGGTCTTTATTTTATTTTAATTTTAATTTTTTTAAAGATTTTATTTATGTATTACAGAGAGAGAGAGTGCAAGAGGGAACACAAGCGTGGGAGAGCTAGAGCAGGAGAAGCAGGCTCCCCGCTGAGCAGGGAGCCCAATATGGGGCTTGATCCTAGGATACGGAGATCATGACCTGAGCCAAAGGCAGACACTTAAAAACTGAGCCACCCAGGCACCCCGAGAGGTCATTGTTTTAAAGTCTCTTTCTGATAGTTCCAGCATTACAACCTTGGGTCTGTTTTTGTTGCCTATTGTTTCTGTTGGTTTTTTAAATTATTTTGTTGTTTTTCCTTTCTTCTTGTGTTGGTTATTTTTATAATGTGATGGACATTTTATTAACAGACTTAGTAGTAGTAACTTGAGATTTTCTTGCAATGAGGATTTATATTAGCTTCTGTTACATAGCTGGGGATATGGATATTAGCCATCCAGGGTCATCTCATTTTAATTGCATGGGTTACTACAATTTGAGGTGGGCTGTAGGACTCCAGTGGCCTCTCTGCTCTGGTTTACCATGCTCTTAGGGTATGATTCTTTGAGGTTCAACTGTACATGAATTGGGTTTCTTGGGGAATTCCCCTTTCTTCCTCCCCTACGACCATGGTGTGCCTTGGACTCCAGTTTGGTGGTTGTCAGAAGCCCATTCGGCCTCTCTGCCATCTTCTGCTGAATTGCAAATCCTCCTAGGGAAACAGCCCCAAATGCCAGTTTTTATCTTCATGAGCTTATTGTCGTGGTCCTCTTTTTTCCCTCAGGTCCTGGCCATGTAATTTTTCAGTCTTTTGTTAATTCTTCAGTGTCTTTAATCACACATTTTTCATATTTTTATAGTGCTTTTAGCTGTTCTCACTGCAAGGGTTGGTTCAAATTATGGGGTTCCAAATTAGCAGCTTTCATACAGTTTGAACTAACATGAATTTCAGCATTTCAGAAGTTTGGCTTAATTGTGAAATATATTTTTGAAATATTAAGCAGATTAGGAATTTTTACCCTTCTTTCTTGGTGGATGGGAAGTTCAGTGACTGAAATGAGAGTGAGATAAATATTATACACATCTGTGGGACACCTGGGTGGCTTAGTTGGTTAAGCATCTGCCCTCACCTGGGTCATGATCCTAAGCATCTGCCTTTGCCTGGGTCATGATCCCAGTGTCCTGGGATGAGTCCCACATCTGGTTCCTTGTTCAGCAGGGAAGCTGCTTCTCCCTCTGCCTCTTCCTGCCACTCTGCCTGCTTGTGCTCTCTCTCTCTCTCACAAATAAATAAATAAAATCTTTAAAAAATATATACATCTGTAAAATGTCAAGACAAGATGATTATATATATGAATATATTTTTTTGAAAAGTGATGCCAGGGTTTTCTTTGTGCTTTATTTGTAAGCTGTATAGTAAAGAACATTATTGAAGCCATTTAGGCAAAGTTAAGGATATTGATGACTAGAATAGAAGATGGGCAATTGATGTACCTGGGGATTGGCCAGTAAGAAGCTATGCTTCCTCCTGTTGTTACCTAAAAGAATAGACTTTCTGACTACCTTGTTAACTGATTGATTAGAATTTGCATAAGAGCTAAGGATATAGGCGCAGTTAATTTTATTCCTAGTTTTTAACAAGACTTTTCATTACCATCTAGAAGTGACTGATTTATAGGATCAGTGATATAGGCCTACCCTTTCCTCTGAGTCATAAGCCCATATATTTTTTTAACTTCCTCAGTGTTTGTATTAAGATGTCTTGCTCTATTTTAAAACTAGACTTGTCCAACATTATTCTGTTATCTTTTTATTGCTGTAACTCTCTATATGTGAATGCCTTGTACAGGGAGGAGTCTGGTTCTCATTCTTGTTCATGTCTGCAGTCATTAGAGCAGTTCCTGGCATGCAGTGGGCATGCAATAAATGGTTGCTCGTAAGGACTGGAAAATTTGTTAGGAAATGCAGAAGGTTTTTTTAATGGTTGCATAATCCCTCCTTGAATATCCTGTTTCTACTAGATTGGAAATTTACTACCTCTTAAGGAAGTCTGTTCTTTTTTTTTTTTTTTTTTTTAAGCTTTTGTTTATGCATTTGGGAGAGAGCAGAAGCAGGGTGGTAGGGTTGGAGGGGGAGAAGCAGGCTTCCTGCCGAGCCTGGAGCCCAATGTGGGGCTCGATCCCAGGACACCCCCAGGATCATGACCTGAGCCAAAATGACCTAATGGACTGAGCCACCCAGGTCTCCCCTATTCTATTTTTGATTATTTCTTACAACGTTTTCTTCATAGAAATTTGCTTTTTTGCATCTCCCAATTGTATGTCTTTGGGTTTGTATGTACAGGAGTCACACAGAGCAAGCATGATTCCACTTCTATGGGGTAATCCTTTAAGCACTGGAGGTTGGTTATCATTCATTCTGCCTCTTCTGATTCTCTCAGTGAGTTGAACATACTCCAAGGACACAGAATGTACTTCCTTACATAAGGGTTGCATATAATCATCTCACTGGCTGAGAATATTTGAACTCCTTTTGTTGCCACACCCATCCAGAGAGATAATGCACCTGAGATTGGATCCCCCAATTGTCCACACTGTGGTTGATATTGTGAAAATATTCTTCCCCAGTTTGTCATATGAGGGATGGCAGCACCGATGTTTTATGGCAGAAGGTGGAAGGGTCAGTAAACTAGAAAACACATTTGAATTTGTGGAAGTCCTTGATTATTTGAAGGAAGAGTCAGGTGTGTTAAAGTGTCTTCGGCGGGACGCCTAACTTGACACAAAGCAAGTTAAGTATCCCAAGGCCAGTTGACCAAGCTCTTCCCTTTGGGAAGTGTGGTCAGAAAGGAAACAGACACACATTCCATGGACATTGTTAGAGCAGGTACAGGTTGTCCTTCCTTTCCTTAGAGCGTTCTGAAGATGCAGGGTGACTTTAGTTGGCTTCAGAGCAGTGGATATGTGTCTTTCTATCTCTGAAGGGGGTAAATTGCTCACTGTTTTTTGCTTTAAAAGCATGGTCACACGGCTCTGGAGTTACTTGGCTTGAGGTTCCTAAGTCTCCTACGGTTTTGTAAGGCGCTTTGGGAAGCTGATCACTGGAAATGACTAGAGCCCCCTCTTTTTGGCCAGAACTTACTGCAACTGAGAATTTCGTTATTATGATTCTATCTTGGACTCTAGCCAAGATGGTTTCTTATTTGATGTAATGTAAGAACTTCATAATATCCTAAAGCCACGTGTATTACAATGACTGCACTGTTGTTCTAAAGTTCTGGTGGGTTTTGTTTTTTGTTTTTTGTTTGTTTGTTTTTGTTTTTGTTTTACATTTAAATTTTTTAAAAAATATTTATTTATTTTTTAATTTCTTTTCAGTATAACAGTATTCATTGTTTTTGCACCACACCCAGTGCTCCATGCAATACGTGCCCTCCCCAATACCCACCACCTGGTTCCCCCAATCTCCCACCCCTCGCCCCTTCAAAACCCTCAGGTTGTTTTTCAGAGCCCTCTCATGGCTCACCTCCCCTTCCAATTTCCCTCAACTCCCTTCTCCTCTCCATCTCCCCATGTCCTCCATGTTATTTGTTATGCTCCACAAATAAGTGAAACCATATGATAATTGGCTCTTTCTGCTTGACTTATTTCACTCAGCATAATCTCTTCCAGTACCACCCATGTTGCTACAAAAGTTGGGTATTCATCCTTTCTGATGGAGGCATCATACTCCATAGTGTATATGGACCACATCTTCCTTATCCATTCGTCCACTGAAGGGCATCTTGGTTCTTTCCACAGTTTGGCGACCGTGGCCATTGCTGCTATAAACACTGGGGTACAGATGGCCCTTCTTTTCACTACATCTGTATCTTTGGGGTAAATACCCAGTAATGCAATTGCAGGGTCATAGGGAAGCTCTATTTTAAATTTCTTGAGGAATCTCCACACTGTTCTCCAAAGTGGCTGCACCAACTTGCATTCCTACCAACAGTGTAAGAGGGTTTCCCTTTCTCCACATCCTCTCCAACACACGTTGTTTGCTGTCTTGCTAATTTTGGCCATTCTAACTGGTGTAAGGTGGTATCTCAATGTGGTTTTAATCTGAATCTCCCTAATGGCTAGTGATGATGAACATTTTTTCATGTGTCTGATAGCCATTTGTATGTCTTCATTGGAGAAGTGTCTGTTCATATCTTCTGCCCATTTTTTTATATGATTATCAGTTTTATGTGTGTTGAGTTTGAGAAGTTCTTTATAGATCCTGGATATCAACCTTTTGTCTGTACTGTCATTTGCAGATATCTTCTCCCATTCCGTAGGTTGCCTCTTTGTTTTGTTGACTGTTTCCTTTGCTGTGCAGAAGCTTTTGATCTTGATGAAGTCCCAAAAATTCATTTTCACTTTTGTTTCCTTTGCCTTTGGAGACATATCTTTTTTTGTTTATTTTGTGTTTTTTGGCTCACAGTTTAAAAAGACAAATTTGATCTTTTTTTCCCCAAGGGCATTTACTAGAAAAATGTCTCGTGGATTGACTTGGTCAACTTTTGTCTTGACAGGAGCATTTTACAACTGGGTGATCTGTGTTCAGACACTGTGTCAATTGATGGCTGTCATGTGTTGGGTGTGTGTATACCCTGTGTGTGTGAGTGTGTGCACTTGTGTCTGTAAGGAATATAATGTGGGTTCTTTATTGGAATTTTGAGTGGGTGGGCTCTAATACTTGCTTCTGTTTGTTGATTGGTTGGCTTTTGTTAGTATGTCCTTGCTAAACTCCTGGTTTGCTTTCTGAAGATGTAATTGTAACCAGGTGTGTAAGGTCAGGGTAGAAAGCAGTTTTATGGAGCTTTTGTTCTAATAGCATATAACAAATCACTGGAAATGTGAGTCATCAGCAAAAGGCACTTTATAAAGCAAAAGGTGGAAAAATGTGCAGCATTGCAAATTTTGCAGGCAAAAGTATTTATTGCTGTCAGCAACTGAAGTTTTTGAATTAGTTTATTCTTTTATTTTGTAGTTTTGCAATTAGAAATATCTTGTATGGTTTATAGGATTCCATTTATTTTTTTCATAGAAGTAGGATTATTCTGGGACAAGTATTAGGTCTTGTATTAAGCATTTAAAACTAACATTAAAGGGGCGCCTGGGTGGCTCAGTGGGTTAAAACTAACATTAGTTATCATTTGCTGTAGGATGATTTGTGTTTGGTTCCTTTGACTAAACAGAGTATCAGAAAGGTTTGAATTTCTTTTTTTCCTCCGAAGAACACCTGGGTCTGAATTTTGAGATAACTCTGCGTTGCTGCTTTTATTCCCTCCCATACTGTTCTTATTTTAAAGCCGAATCTAACAGTGGGCCGTGGGCTTTGTCTCATTGATCTGAGTGAATGAGTTGTGTTTGCAGAACACACAGACGCTTTTTTGCTTGAATACAGCATTTATGATTTATGGCCAACATATATGTAGCCCTGATTTTCTATTGAGAATGATCCTTATTGTCTTTGTGTACTAACTCAGTGCAGAAGCACTTGTCTGTTTTGAGCTAAACCAGACCTCTTGTAAAAAGAATCAAATTATTTCATCATGTTGAAAATGAAAAGCTATAATTACTTGTAATTAGACTTCAGAATTTTTGAAAATTGAGGAATTCTTTTCCAGAGGTTTAAGATCACTCCAAATCAGTGACTTTGGAAAATAGGAAATAATTTTCTGTTCAATTTAAAATTGATTTAATTTATGCCTTTGACAGCTATTTTGCTTTGATATTTTTGTAGTGGAAATCATAGAACTGTGGTGATTAGTGGCATAACGTTTTGTGATATCATACACTAGCTTATTCAAAACTTGGTCTCCTGCTTTTAACAAGTTTCTGTAAAGTCTGGATTATAAAAGATGCTAAGTAATTATTTTTGAGCCCCATAGATTTAATAGTGAGGAGTTTTGCAGATTTTTTTCACAGGTTTCTGAAATATCCAAGAGCAAAATTGAGGACTGTTTTTTTTCCAGAGTAACAGATTTTTTTCCTTAAGATATTGGGAAATTTATATATACTTCTGTAATTTGTTTAAAAAGAGCTTTAAGATAAAAGCATTTTTTCTCTATTTAATTTCTAAGATTAAATTTCAAAAGTTAAATATAAAAACTTTTTACTAATTGCTTGATTCTTAAATTTCTAAAAAGATCAATACTTACTGTTTTATATTAAAGTACTCTGGATAAATTTTACTTATTTCATATCTTCTGTTCAGTATTACCAAACAACCAGTAGCTTTCAAGTTTTGGAATAGTTGGGCAAGGAGAGAATTTTGTTCTTCAGAGTGTTTTCTTGAGTATCTGCATATTATAAACTGAATACTTTATTGTGTAAACGGCATCATTTTTGCATAATGATTCGGAAGACAACAACTTATTTGATTGGGCCAAGTTTTTAATCTTAGTTCATGGAAACTGGAGAGGAGCTAAGTTGACCAGAAGCTTCTATGGTTTGTAAAGGTGGCTTCTTTGTTTAATGAGTTAGCTTAAAGGGAGTTCTAACTTTTATTATCTAATAATTTTACCTTTTGAAACTTCCTAAAAAATCCCTCAGCAACGTATCAGAACTCAGCAGATCGTGTCTCTTCTTGTAATAGTTACGGCCTTTGGAGCGTGTGCGCTGGACTATAAATCTGTGTTTCCTTGGCCAGTTCATTTAATTGGAATTTTGAAAAAACCGATCACATTAAACATACTCATTGTTTCCTTTTGGGGGGGAGGTTTAAATGTAATGACAATATGGCGCTCACCATATACTTTCCACTGTAAAAATAAACGTCATAATTTTAGAATTTTTTGTTAGCTCTTTTTCTTTTCTTCAATTAGGCATTTATAATAGAAGTCACAGTAGTAAGCATAGCAGAAAAGTTATTATTGCTCTTATAATTGTCTATTGCCTTTTTTAAAAATTTTCTTTAAATTTTATTTTTTTATTTATTTTTAAAATATTTTATTTATTTATTTGACAGAGATCACAAGTAGGCAGAGAGGCAGGCAGAGAGAGAGGAGGAAGCAGGCCCCCCGCTGAGCAGAGAGCCTGATGCGGGGCTCCATCCCAGGACCCTGGGATCATGACCTGAGCCGAAGGCAGAGGGTTTAACCCACTGAGCCACCCAGGTGCCCCGTCTATTGCCTTTTTTTAAGGAATATGCACTGTAACGTATTCTGGTATCAGGGCTTTAGTAAGAGGAATTCAGAATTCCTAGTACATGGGTATTAAAACACCCATGGGAAGGGATATGATGAGCTCTGTGTTCATAACATGTTCGGAATCCAACTGTTCCGCCCTCCGCGGTGGCCGTGGCATTCGTTGGCTGCAGTGCTCCTGATCTCCTTGATTACTGTGGTAGGCCCTGTAGGTCTCGCACTTCTGCTCCTGACCCTCTCTGATCTGTTGTCCACTCTGTAGCCATTTTGATCCTTTGAAAACATGCTTAAGTCATGTCACTGCTCTGCCTAGCACATTTTTCCTCCGAGTAACCGCTGGTCCCACCGCGTTCTGCAGGGTCTTTGTGATCTTGAATCCCAGGTCTCCTGGCCATGCCTCCTCTTGTACCTGGCTCACTTCGCTCCTTGCCCCACTGGCTGCTTTTTTGCCTTGAATATGCAGAGCATGCTGTCTCGTAAGTGTTCCAGCCCTATTGGTGACACTCACTGAAATGTTCTTTACCCATGGACCTGTTTGGTGGACACCTTTACCTCTTCTGAGACCATCCCCAAAAGCCACCATCTCAGTGACGTCCCCTGCTCACCCTGTTCGCTATCTCATCCTTCTTCAGCTTGGTGCTCCTGGTTTCCCTTCTGTTCTACTCCTCGGCTTAGCACCGATCATATTTTCAACTTATTCCAGAATTTATTTATTTGTACTATTTGTTGTTCGTTATGTTTTGTCATCAGACTTCCCTTAGGGCAGGGATCCTTGGGTTTTGTTTGTTTTCTGGTTTCCAAAGTTATCTTGAAAGGTCATTATGAGTAATGGGCACTTCCTATGTAAGAATCCATTTTACTTTGTGCTGCCGGGTGGGTCATGTGTAGATATGGACACGATACAGACAACCAGGCCAGCCTTCCCGTTACTGTCCTGCGCTTAGTCTTCCCTTGCTTCCTTGAATTCTGACTTCTTCTAGAATGCTAACTGGTTCTTCTTTTATGTTTACATTCCTAAACTTTCTGGGGAATCTGGGTACAGCGTTCTCTCCCTTAATATTGTTTGCTCTTCTCTAAGTACGTATATAAGCCAAATCCAGCATCCTGTTCTCTCCATTCTTTGTCTTCTCTGTTTCCCGGTTTGCACTAACTCCAGTAAGTGGAACCTTTTTACTCACGGGGGAAATTTTGTAACCCCTGTAACTCCTTGTCACCCAGCGTTTTCTGTAAACTTTTCATCGCTGTGGCCTGTTTCCTTTGCTTGCTTACTGTCCACGGTCAGGTCTTCATGGTCTTTTCCTGGCCTGTTCCATTTGCTTCCTCTTTTCCTTCTTTCTTTGCCTGGTCCAGTCTGTACACCATATTGTTGCAAGATGTAAAACCCAGACCTAATTCTGTCTCCCTTATATTGGAAGATCTGTCATGGTTCTTCATAACTTGTGAAGTTAAAGAAATTGACATGGAATAGAGTCCGTGATACAGTCTGGCACCAGCCCTTTACTAATAAGAGTGTAAACCCTTGTAGTTACAGATGTTCAGTGAGAGGAGATTTCAGTGATAAAGTTTGTTTTGCAAAATGGTGGGTTAAAGGTTTTTTAACGATAGACGTTTTAATGTTCCAATTTGTAATGCCAAGTGTTAAGAAAGTGATCATTTTTTTTTAAAGATTTTATTTATTTATTTAAATATTTATTTGTCGGAGAGAGAGAGAGCACGAGTGAGCGCGAGCGTGCACAGGCAGGCAGGGTGGCAGGCAGAGGTGGAGAGAGAAGCAGGCTCCCTGCCAAGCAAGGATCCTGATGTGGGACTCGATCCCAGGACCCTGGGATCATGACCTGAGCTGAAGGCAGAGGCTTAACTGACTGAGCCACCCAGGCATCCCAAGAAAGTGATCATTTATATATATTACATATAGTATGTAAGTGTGTAAATTATTTCACTTAAAAAATAGTTATTGAGGGGCGCTGGATGGCTCAGTGGGTTGAGCTGCTGCTGCCTTCGGCTCAGGTCATGATCTCAGGGTCCTGGGATGAGCCCCACATCAGGCTCTCTGCTCAGCGGAGAACCTGCTTCCCGCCCCCACAACCCTGCCCCTCTGCCTGATTATGATCTCTGTCAAATAAATAAATAAATAAATAAATCTTTAAAGAAAATTATTATTGAACACTGTTTAGGTCTAGTACTATTGTAAACGCTGAGGATACAGTAATGAATAAGTCAGACAAAAATCATTGGCACCCATGGAGGTTGCAATCTAACGGGACATAGAAACAATGAGAAGGATGAAAATGAAAACAGTAGTAACTAATGGTGGTGTGTGCTAATGAGGAAGAAAGTCAGGAGGGATGGAGCGGGTGGGAAGTGTTGGGGCAAGGGTGGCTGGCTGTGCTAAGCCTAGAGGCTTCTGAGGGAAGGCTTTGTTGGAAGGGCCAACTAGGACTAAAGAGATTCATTGTTTTACCCTTTAATAGTTTTGGAAATTGGGTAGAAATAGATATGTTTCTTTGCCTTTTGAAAAATGGTGATATTATATAAGGTATTAAACAGAAAGATAATTCAAGGTGCTATTAAAGTAATATCTATATATGTCTCTTTGTAAATTGGTGCTAATGGTCAGTATAACTCAGACTATTTCAGATTTGGAATTCTACTTGCGTTCATTTATTACAAAGTCAATACTCAGTTTAAAAATTAAAAAGATTAGTAATTATATAAGGTTTCAAAGAAAAGTACTAATGTTATGACCCACCTAACATCATATGGTTTCAGAAATGTCATGAAAATGATTTTTTTTACCTTATATTTATAGTGCATAGATAGCTTATTCTTCTTACCACTGTTAATTAATACTTTTTTAGTAATTATAGAATACTTTAAATATACATTATTCTTCTGAATTTTAAAAGATCAGGCTTTTAAACAAATTGATTTAGAAGGATAATAGAATTGAACTGGACTTTCATAAATTCTTTAATAATTTTTTTTAAAAAAAAGATCGTCTAAAAATAATCTTTCAGAAAACATTTGTTTCTCTGTGAATTCTACAAAATTCCACATGGCTTCTCAACCTCTTTACCCTTCCAAGTTTAGTTACACCCTTGGAGGTCATTATCTTACATAAAGTGGTGATTGCCCTTGAAAATATATCTCTTAGAAGCTTTTTTTTTTTCTCAGTTATAGGTTGTGGAGCAGAATGTAATGCTCACTAGTCAAAAGAACACACAACAAATAAATTGCGTAGAGGTACCCTGTCAGATATCATGTGCAGAGTGCAAAATATCTCACTGGCTCTGTTGAAATGGTGACCCACAAGTGCAAACGGGAGCATTTCAGCTCTGAGGTCAGTTTCTTGTAGTTTAGTAGTAACCTTGATAATGAAGTGGGAAGCAGGTCAAAATGTGGTAAGAGTGGAAACAGGGAAAAGTTGGGGCATGGTAAAACAGATGAGCTGTATGCTATGGTGTGGATACACCACAGTTCGTGCATACATTCTGAAGATGATGGGTATGTGGAGGTTGCCGGTGTTTGGAGATTATGAACAAAAGGGATAGAAATCTCATCACCATAATATTCTCAGGAATATGTTTGCGAGGTCCTTTGGTGTGTGTTTAGTTTTGTAAGAAACCGCTAAATGGTTTTCCAGAATGGCTTTGCCATGTTGCATTACCACTAGACTGTTGCTTCTGTCTTTATGAGCACTTCGTATTGTCAGGTTTTTTTGTTTTAGCCAACCTATTAAGTTTCTGCCTTTAGTATCTGATTGTAGTTTTAATTTGTATTTCCTTCCTAATTACATTGAGCATCTTTTCATGTGCTTATTTGCTATTAGTATTCTTCTTTGGTGAAGTGTTAAATCTTTTGCCCAGTTGAACTAATTTGGGTTGTTTATCTTCTTATTACTGAATGTTGAGATTCCTTTATATATTCTGGACAAAAGTCATTTATCAACTATGTGTTTTGCAGATATTTTGTGGTTTGTGTTTTCATTCTCTTGCCAGTTTTATTTGAGCAGCAGAAATTCTTAATTTGAGGAAATCCAATTGATCAGTATTTTCTTTTATGGTTTGTGCTTTTAACATTGTGTCTAAAAACTCATTGTTAAACCTGAGGTCATGCAGATTTTCTTCTATTTTTTTAATAGAAAATTTTTATAGAAGGTTTAGGTTTTTACATTAAGATCCATGATCTGTTTTGAGTTAAATATTTTTAATATTGTGTGAAGTATGGATTGCATTTTTTTTTTGCATGAGGGTATTCAGTTATATTTTGCATTGAGTCTGTTGAAACTAGGGAGAATTGACATTGTCATATTGTTGAATCTTCCCATCTATGAATGCAGTCTATCTTCATATTTATTTAGGCCTTTCATTTTTTTTTTTTAAGATTTTATTTATTTATTTGATAGAGATCACAGGTAGTCAGAGAGGCAGACAGAGGGTGAGGGGAGAAGCGGGCTCCCTGTTGAGCAGGGAGACCCATGCAGGGCTTAATCCCAAGACCCTGAGATCATGACCTGAGCTGAAGTCAGAGGCTTTAACCCACTGAGCCACCCAGGCACCCCTAGGCCTTTCATTTTTATCAGTATTTTGTGGTTTGCAGAATACAGATCTTACATGTACCTTATTAGATTTATATAGAAGTATTTTGTTTCTCTTGGTCCCACAGTAAATGGTACTTTAGAGTCCACAGTCTAATTTTCACCAGTTAATTGCTACTGTATAGAAATATGTCATGTGACCGGTGTCCTGTGGTGTTAGTTCTGATAGTCTTCTGTAAAGTCTGTTGTACCAACATTTGATAGTATCTTGTTGTTTTTGTTACCTTGCCAAGAGACACTGGAGTGTTGTCTCAGCCTCTCATGCTTTGGGTGCAGTCACCGAGAGTCAGAGGGGAAAAGTGATTGCTTACAGGTTTTGACTAGTTTGTGGCAATAAAAAGGAATAGTCCAAATCTCTTGACTCTGCTACTGATGCTTTATAAACTCAACATTTTGTGTGTGTGTCTGCTGGGGGTTGTAGTGTGAGTTTTACTAATTTCTAAGCAGTGTTGTCATTTAATCAATTGTCATTGATTGGTGGGATTTGATTGGATTGTCATTTATGGTGGGATTTGAAGGAATTGAAAGTTTCCACCTCAGGATTTCCTTTCTGTTGGCTTGCCTCAGGAGCTGAAGTTGCCTATGTCAGAAGGAAAATGTCTTACAAAGGAAGCATAAATCATTATGTTGTTCTGACCTTAATATTCTTTAGTTTTTCAGAGATGTGGTATTTGTAGGTTGTGATGGCAGATAACAGCTGGGGGCTTGAGAGATAGGGCAGGACAGGTTCAGGCGTAAGTGGGCCCAGGTGGGCTGCTGCCATGGTGGGAACCTCATCCAGATGTCATCGTGAGGACACGAGGCACCAAGCTGTGAGAGCAGTATAGTGAGATGTAGAAATAGGCACCAAAAGGACATACCGTGAAAAACCTAACCTGGCTTCGTGATATTTTTGCCTAGTTTACCTCTGAAAAACAAGCTGTTTGACTGTCAAACACTTGTAATGTATCTTAGATCAATATTTCTCAATAGAAATACTGGTTAATTATGCTAAAATTTAAAAAAAAAATGTTCCCCTGTGTATAATGACATAAATAGTTTCTTTGTTAAATTATGTTGCCTGCTTGCTTTCATAGAAATTTTAGATGCCATAGACCCTTAATAGAGGACTCCTGGATAAACAATTCTTTTTACAAAGAAGCATGTATAAAACAAACAAGGTTAGAAAAATGTAATTAACTCCATGATATCTTGAGATCTTAAGGAAAATAATATTAAAACAATCAACGCTACTCACCTCATTAGACATAAAAGAGAAAACAATTTAGGAGGATGTTATCCAACATGAACAGTTTTATTTAGTGTTCATGATTTTGCCAAGAAATTTAAAACATGGCTTTTTAACCATTAGGACGTTTGATTATTATGACTTTGAAGATGAGAAAGAATCTTAGAGAAAGTATCTATACCTGCCAACTACCAGGGCAGGTTGACAGTTATTTTTTTACTTTGATCATCCAATCACATTTTGATCTATTTTGATTTTTATTTATTTTTAATTATTATTTTAAGAGATTGTATTTATTTGAGAGAGAAAGAAAGAGGGAGAGAGAGCATGTGTGCAGAGAGGGGCAGAGGGGGAGGGAGAGGAAAACGCGAGAATCTCAAGCAGACTCCACACTGAGCGCGGAGCCTGACTCGGGGCTCCATCTCACAACCCTGAGGTCATGACCTGAGCTGAAACCAAGAGGCTTAACTGACTGAGCCTGAGCCACTCTGATGCTCCCAATTTTGATTTTGATTTTGATTTGGAATCAAACTCTTGGTTTTTGGTTAGAGCTGTTTTAGTTTATTATTATATGTTAAGGAGAAATCTCTTAATTAAAAAAATTATATTTGTACTAAAACCTATTTGTACCTGTTCCTCTTTTAGATACTTAAAAACAATTTTTAAAACCAATATTAACATTTCTTTCCACTCTGGCTATTTCAGGGTCAAAAGCTGAACTTTTAATTAAAAATTTAAACAGGGTGTTTTTTTTTTAGCTCTATTTTACTATTGATATAGTCAATATTTAGTCTTTTATAAGTAGTATTTTTTATGCTGTTATAGATCTTTGTTTTTACAGCTGAATACTTTCATTTTCATAGCACCTCATAGTTTGATTGCTATAGCCAAAAATTTTTGCCCATTTTTTTGAGCTTTTCAGATAATCAGCTTTTTTGTTTTATTGCCTTTGTTCATTTTAAATTTCATTGATTTCTACTTTTTTTTTTTTTTTTAAGATTTCTTCCACTTTAGGTTTAGGTTTGCTGTTCTTTACCTAGAGTTTTAGGACAGAATTTTGGATTGATTTTAAGCCCCCCCCCCTTTTTTCTTTTTTTTTTTACTTATGAGAATGTAAAGGTATAAAATTCCTTATAAGCCCTGCTTTACTGGCATCTCAGAGATTTTTTTCTTGCTGTTTTATGTGTTGTCATTTTTGATTGAATGTTTGACATCATCTGTAGACCAATCAAGTTTGAAGTAAGTAATACTTATACCTAAAAATGGCTGTGTCTTTTTTTCAGTCAGGGTGTTTGGGGGCTCTCTTCAGCCTGACTGGGAGTTGGGCTGTGTCTTTTTTTCAGTCAGGGTGTTTGGGGACTCTCTTCAGCCTGACTGGGAGTTGAACTCTGTTAGGTTTTACTCTTGGTATTGTCACCTCTGTGGACCACACTCAGCCATTCCTCTGGCTTAGGGTGGGAGTTGGTGTTCTAGAGGTTTTCTCAGTGTTCATGGTCCACCCTCAGCCTTTGGCAGGCCCCCACATGCCCGTGTCTCAGAGGGGATCTCCCTTCATGCTCCTGCCTTTCTCCCATGGTCAGGGGGCTGTTGGGGTGGCTGTGCTAGGCTCATAGCTGAAGTAGGGCAGCTCTCTGTTGTGTGGGTCCTACTTTAGTGTTCAGAAGGGCTAGAGTGCCTGGTTCTCATGTGTCAGGCTTCCACATAGTCCTTGCCTCCTCTCCTCACGGCAGTTAAACTTGACTTAGTGTCTTTGTTGGTCTTGTTGGGAGTTTTTTGCTTCTTCTTGCAGCAGGAGCCACATTCCAGAGTAGAGGGTGATTTCTTCTCCCCTTCCCCAGTAGTAGAGAGTGTTTTCCTGTGTTCTGGAAGTAAGAGCTTTCCTAGCTCTCCCCCAGGGGCCGTTGGCTATGACCTCTTCTCCTTCCCAGAAGCAGTGTGTCTTTGCTTTTGCTCTGGGCTCACAGTGTTTGCTTCCACTGCCTAGCTCGTTGAGGCTTTTGTTTGATGGGGGACAAATGCCTAGTGAGGCAGACTGGGACATATCTGGTGCCTGTTCTCTAGCAGCTGCTGATCATTCAGCACATTCCTGTCCCACCCACTTGGATTCTCTTTAGTCTCTCAACTTGCCCTCAGTCTTTCTCATGAGCACCAGTAGGGGTCTGATAAAATGGTTTGTAATGGAGTGTTGTGTTCTCTTGCGTCTGGGCCTGCAGCTATTTCATACTGATACACTAGCTCACTCTTGGCTTTTAAAACTTTGTTAAAATTTTGGCTGATTTTTTTCTTGTTGTTGTTCTGTCCACTTGTGTAGTAGCTGCCTCTTCCGCTGCCCAGGGTGAAGTGTGTGCATTCCTTCTCCACTTAGAGGGGCTTGCCCGCATTTGGTTGCCTTCTGACTTCAGCTTTCTGAATGGCTCAAGGCAAAGTTAAATTTTGCGGATTGTTAGACTTTTTCCCATTGTTAGCATGAGACCAATGCAGCTTTCTTTCTTTCTTTCTTTTTTTTAAAGAGTTTATTTATTTGTCTGACAGAGATCACAGAGAAGCAAGCAGAGAGAGAGGAGGAAGCAGGCTCCCTGCTGAGCAGAGAGCCCAACGCGGGGCTCGATCCCAGGACCCTGGGATCATGACCTGAGCCGAAGGCAGAGGCTTTAACCCACTGAGTCACCCAGGTGCCCCACCAATGCAGCTTTCTATATCTGAATCTGCATACATAATTTTCATTTTCATTTTTATTTAATTCAAAATATTTTTTAATTTTCCTTGTGATTTTTCTCTTTCTTTCCTAGATTATTTAGAAGCATGTTTAATTGCCAAATATTTGTGGATACCTTAATTCCACTGTGAGAGCATACTCTGTATGATTGAATCCTTTTAAATTTATGGAGAATTGTTTTATGGCCCATCGTGATTGGTTTTGGTAAATGTTCAATATTTGGTTGAAAAGAATTCTGTTTTGCTGTTGCCAGGTAGAGTATTTATAAATTGGGTCAAGTTGGTGAATAGTGTTATCTTCCCTATTCTTGCTTATTCTGTCACTGAGAGTAAGTAAAGTGTTAAAGTCTCAAACTATCATTGTGGGTTTTTGTGTAACTATCTTGAATTCTATCACATTTCGCAGCATGTATTTAGAAGCTCTGTTATTAGGTGCATCTACCTTTAGAACTGTTATATTTTCTTGTTGAAGTGATCCTTTGATGTCTTTGAAATGATCTTTCTTGTGTTTGTTAATACTCCTTGTCTTGAAGTATTTTTGTTTTTCTTTCTAGTAAGGCAGCCACTCCGGCTGTTTTGTGCTTATTGTTACTATGGTGTATATTTCTAAATCCTTTTGCTTTTGCCTGTTTAATGTCCTTTGTTGTATTATAGTTGGGTCTTGCATTTTTGTCCTGAGAATATCTTTCTTTCTTTCTTTTTTTTTTTTTTAAAGATTTTATTTATTTATTTGACAGAGAGAGAACACAAGTAGGCAGAGAGGCAGGCAGAGAGAGAGAGAGAGGGAGGCAGGCTCCCCGCCCAGCAGAGAGCCTGATGCGGGGCTCGATCCCAGGACCCTGAGATCATGACCTGAGCTGAAGGCAGAGGCTTTAACCCACTGAGCCACCCAGGCGCCCCCTGAGAATATCTTTCTTGACTAAAATCTGCCATCTTGTTCTTTCTTTGTCTCCTGTATTCTTTGCTTCTTTTTCCTGCTTTTATCTTTTGTTGGATGGGGTATGTTTTAGGGCTCAGTTTGATTTCCACTGTTGGCTTTTTGGCTAAATCATTTTGCTCTGTTATTTTAGTGATTGCTTCAGAGTTTACACTGTGGATCTACAAATTCAAATAAAAATACAATACTTAATGTGAAGTGGAAGGACCTTATACTAGCATGTGTTTGTTCAATTTACCTTTTTCTGCTATTATTGGCAGACATTTAATTTTTATGTATCTTAAAAATGCCACAAAACCCTGCAAGTGATTTTCATTTAAATAAATCAGATATTGAAATAAAATCTATTATATGTGTCCATATTTATCATTTCTGGTACTTTTCATTCCTTTGTTTAAATCTACATTTCCAACCTGTATCATTTTCTTTTTTGCTAGAATTTCCTTTTTTATGGTATATGTTTGCAAGTGATTAATTTTCCCAGCTTTTGTTTATCTGACAATTCTTATTGTGATTTTACTTTTGAAGAAAGATTTTATTAGATATAGTATTCCGGGTTGGGAGTTTTTATTCTCTTTAAATGCATTCTGTCATTATCTTCTGTTCTATGCTATTTTTGATGAAGAATCTTTTTGTTCCTCTAGGATCATTATTTTTTCACTTTGAATATTTTCTTTTTATTGTTTTAAAAGTTTTAATTAATTAATTAATTCATTTATTTATTTATTGAGAGTGAGAGAGAACAGGAGAGCAGGGGGAGGGGCTGAGGACGAGGGAGGGAGAGAATTCCCAGTAGACTCTGTGCTTAGCACAGGGCCCAACACAGGGCTTGATCTCAGGACCCTTAGATCATGACCTGAACAGAAATCGAGAGTAGGATGATTAACCTACTGAGGCCCTCAGGTACCCCTTCACATTTTCTTTTTTAAAATTGCTTCTAAGCAATTATGTTTTGTTGTACCTTGGTATGTTTTCTGTTTATTCTGCTTGGGAGTTGTTACATTTCTTTGATCTGGGGATCGATTTCTTTTTTCCTAAACTTGGAAAATTTCAGGTCATTATTTCTTTAAAAAAAAAAAATTTTTTTTTTTCCTGTTTTCTCTCTGACTCACTGTGTTGACCTTGAGCCCTTCTCTCTTGGCATTTCAGTTATGTGTATGTTAGCCTGTTTCATATTGTCTGATAGATTGCTGAGTCTCTCCTCATTTCATTTCAGATTTTTTTTTAATCCTCCAGTCTTATCATTAAAAAAAAAAAACCAAAAAACCCCCAAAACAACCGATTTTCTTTAAATTTACTTACCTGTTTATTTATAGTAGCTGTTTTAAAGAATGTGCTTGCTAAGTCTATCACCATGTGATCTTTGGGTTTGTCTGTACTGATTTACTTGTTCTTTGTGTTTATGGGTTCCTTCTTTGCATGTCTAGTAATTTTGACTGGATGTTGGATATTGTAATTTTTAGGTTATATTTTGTGATATATTTTGTAGTATTCCTTTAAATCATGTTGGACTTACTTCTGACAGTCATCTGAGTCACTTGAGAATCATCTTGGCCCTTTGGAGGTTTGTTTTTAAATCCTTGAGGATGAGTCTGGAGTGGACCTCACTATGGACAAGGTTAAGCCAATGTTAAGGTATACCCTTTTTCTTTCTCTCCCAAATGCTTCAGCTGTTGTCATTCTGATGAGATCCTGAAGATTTCCATATTTCATGTGATTGCTGGGAACTGTTTAGTGTATGGCTCCATTTTTTCACTTTTTTCTGGTCTCAAGGGATTTCACTTGGCTCATGTTTGGCTTAGTGGTCAGCCAGGGATCCACGGAACTCCTGTTAAGAGTTTTGGAGCTTTTCTTTGGCTGCCTTCTCACATGTGCTTCCTTGAACCTCAAATTCCTGTTGGTTCATTCTGTCTCCTGTAGTAAGTGATACTCTTCAGTGTTCTCTTTGGGTCCCTGCACTGTGGTCACGAGGCTGCTGCTTGGCATACATCCCCAGTTGTCTTAGACCCCTTTTCCTTTGTGTCTCCTCTCTGGGCTCACAGTCCTATTCTGTGTGGTGTTCAATTTCTGAAAGCCATGGTTTGCTATATTTTGTCCAATGTTTTAGTTGTTTACAGTAGGCCCTAGTTACTCTATCATGGCTGGAATGTTAATTGTTTACTTTACAATTCTTGAACCTGTATCAATCTGAATTTCTATTTAATAATGAAAAGCAAGTATTTTTAGACACTTTGGAGTTCCATCATTCTGTATAGTGCCATTTCATATGTTTTTTTCTAAGTAACACATGACATCAATGGATCTGTTACTGTTATTCTCACTTTATAGAAGATGAAACTGAGATGAGGAAACTATAGAATTTTGTTTCTGGTCTACAGTGCATGTAAGCAGATCTCATTTCCTTTTGAGATTCTTTATTACTCTTAAAAGAAGATAGAATCAGGAGGCAGACAAACCATAAGAGACTCTTAATCTCACAAAACAAACTGAGGGTTGCTGGGGGGTGGAGGGGTAGGGATAGGGTGGCTAAGTTATGGACATCGGGGAGGGTATGGGATATGGTGAGTGCTGTGAAGTGTGTAAGCCTGACGATTCACAGTCCTGTACCCCTGGGGCAAATAATATATTATATGTAATAAAAATAATAAGAAAAAGAAGTTCTAGAAGTCTGGGTCTAAGGTATTTGCCATTCTGGGCTACTGTTGATTCTCTTTGTTTTCTGTATTTGTCATCTTGCTTATTAAAGGTCACTCTGGGATAGAAGATATGGAAGAGTTAGAAAACAAGTTTACATATTAATACAGTTGTAGAAATTGACTTCTTTTTGACAGTTTTAACATCTTTGCTCTATTTTTGAGGGGAATATCTCATTAATTCTTGGTGGACAAATGCCCTGTTTCTTTCTTCTGGTCCTCAAGATGGAGATAAGTGAGTGATTGGGGCAAGTGCTGAAATCTGAAACATTGGCGGTGCTGTCCTGGGTAACACGCACTGGACACAGCACAGCTTTTGTACCTCGTGCTTCCGTACTTTTCCAAGGGCCTTTGTGCCGCCTGGTGTTTCAGGCTTGATACTCTACCCTCCTTCTGATTTTCTTTTGACGGCCCTTGACGTCTTTCTTCTTCCTGCTTGTCCCATCTTGATTCGCTTTCTCTTGCTTAAGCCTTAGCACCCTAAGTTGTAGAAGGAATGTCTGACTTGTAACTAGGATCAGTGTCTGTTGAGTCATATATACTTACTGGGTTCTCCTAGCCTTCTCAAAAACATTAATTTTGTTCCCTTCTTTCCCTTCAGTTTTGTGCTAAGTATGTTCATCTTTTCTCCCTTCACAGCTGATCTCCTAATTTGTGAAATGGGATGTTAACTTTGAATATCTGGTTTGCTGGCTTGTTTTACAAACATTTAAAATACATCTCTACACACGTATGTGAATGCAGTGTAGTAGTATTTTTATGTGGATGGGAAGGGAAGGTGGTCTCCCAGTTAGGATCTCCTGCGACTGCAAGTTCATTTGGTTCTTGGTGGTACAGAGTGACAGAGGGCCTTGGGGGATGAACTAAATGGCATAGAGCTTTGGTCTGTGAGGATGCTTGTCCAGAAGTGGTCACCCTGACTGACTGGTGGGGCACATCTTTGAGCAAGGGTGTAGATGGGTGTGGCTGAGAAGGAAGGAGCTGCTCAGGGACACTTGTCTCCTTCATAGCCAAGTTTGCTAACCTGCTACTTTAACAAGTCTTTTAAGTAATTCCTTCCCTTCAAAAACAACTTATTTTTTTTTCCCATTCCTCCAAATAACATGATTGTATAAAGTCAAGTAATGACCAGATGCATAATTTAGGACATGAAAGATCCTGTCCTCTGGAGGAAACCGCTCTAACTTCCATGGTTTGTCTTTGTGACAGTGGTCTGCAGGACTGTTCTAGCTAATGCTGAAAAGTCCTCAGGGAACGAAAGAAACTAAGTAGATGTGTACGTCTTTTATTTTGAGCAGTTATGATAGTATAGCTCTGCTTAGAGCTGTGAAACCATTGATCTTAACAGGCCTCCATGGAACTTTTCTTGGCAATTCCATTTCCATGGAGGAAGCAAAAAAATACATGTAGGGATGCATGTCTCTGTGTGTGTGCATGTGTGCCTTTAATTTTGTCAAAACTGGCAGGAGTGGGCAAGAGGTTTTGTGATGTGCTGGTAATGCAGGGACGGGCAGATCCCTGGTGTCCTTGGTTTCCCGTGAGGGTGGCCGCAGACTTGAACAAGCCCTCAGGGTGGTTTGGAGGCGGGGCAGGCTATTGCTAGCATTCTTCAGACTAGTTTTGTTAATTTTCCTTTATTGACATTCTGTTCTAATTTCATCATATTGAGGCAATATAACACATTAAAAACCAAACAAAGGCACAGTTAAAAATTATATTGAATGAAATAACCTGCAAGAGTTATTAAAATATGCTTTAAAGTTTTCTAGAAAGGTCTGTGGATGATGAGACATTACAGTCTGTTAACGGCCGCTGCTTCGGAGAGCTTTGTCTTCCGAGGCAGCGGAAGGAGAGAGCTTTGCAGTAGAGCTCTCGCTGCGGTAATAACTTGAGAGGTTTAATTGGACCTCTGTCCAGACTCATAAGTTGACATGGAAGTTAGCATCTCCCTTATCACCTTCTTGGATCCTTCTCTATTCTCATTAGCTGTTCCAGTTTCTATTAGGTGGGCAATGTTGTATGTCCCCTTCTGCTCTGGTGAGGACACTGTATCCATTGGCACACATGCCGGGATGGGTCCCCATAGTTTCCAGAGGAAAATCAAATACAAATTAGCTTTTCATATGGAGGATGATATCCCAAAAAAGCTTCATTATTTTTAACTAAAATCCAAAGGATTTCTTCACAGAGGAAGTGATTTGGTGTTACTTTTGTGTTCAGGTCTTTAGTTTTTTAAGCATTGTCTCCGAGCTTAAATTATTGAAGTGTTAATGCTAAGTTAAAATGGCTGCTTTTTTTTTTTCTTTGGTAGTCCACAATCTGCTATGATTATTTTCATATTTGAGATCATGGAGAAGTCATATAATACACAGCACTGTCATATATTCATGCCAGAGTATTATTTTATATATACCATGTTGAGTGGCCAACATATAAGCAGAAAACAGATGTTGAGAAAAAAGCTACTTAATTAAAAATTAAACGATGAATTAAAACTTAAATTATGCAAAACTAATAAGCTACATTACCAAGACCAACAATTAATACACTATACTATATTCAGGAAAGATGCTAGCATTTTAACATTTGTTTTATGTTAGAATTGCAATTTGCAGTGTGCTATTTTGGAACATTTATTTTGAAGAACTCAGCATGTCTGAATTAAGGCATAAATCAGTGGTCTAAGATTTTTAATGGCTATAGAATTTATCATAGATTAAAATCCTTGATAATACAAACAGCTATAGTGGAAAAAAATCCAGTTTTTTTTTTTTTAAGTTAGTGCTAAGACCACATTAGCATATTTGATTATATTTATTTGTTCCAAAGTGCAGATCAGCAGTGCAGAAATGCACCCAATTGACAAAGTCCTAAAGCGATCTGTTATTACAATTTTTTTTTTTTTTTACATTTTTTTTCTTTTATTTGTGTCTAATGGATGAAGGACCACAATAATGGCAGTTACTAAAGTTTTGAACTCCAGGAACTTTCTACAAATTGATATTAAGTAAAACTAAGGACATTTAAACTTAGGAAAATATGATCCATTTAAGAAGTTTTATGTTGTGATTCCACAAAAGCAGATCTTTATGTATGCTATTTAAATAAACTAGATGCGCTAACATCCAGATTTATAAACAGCTCAGCTGAATCAGCATTTGTTTCTCGCACCATCGTCCATGGTCTTTATGCTTGCCTGGTTGATGTCTTCATGTTTTAGGCCAAGCAGGCTCTACTCTTTGAAAGGAGTTTTCTGTGCATTTAGGTATGGAAGCCAGGCTTCCCTCCATCCATCCACCTGCCTGGTTGCCTGTGCTCTAGACGTTATCGTGTGTCAGGTGTTAGATACTTTTTGGGGCACTCTGTACACAAAGCGCAATGGAGCTGTTTGAACTTTTGCCTCAAGCATGTACAGTTTTGGTGCAAAAAAGCCATAAACTGATAATCATAAGATAATATGGTAAGATCATTCCTGAAACATGCCCAAGGTTTCATGAGACCACGGGGGGGGGCTGGTTAGTGGTAAGGTTCTAAATTGGAAAAGGGTATGCTCATCTCTCTCTCTCTTTTAAAATATTTATGTATTTGACAGAGATCACAAGTAGGCAGAGAGAGAGGGGGAACCAGGCTCCCTGCTGAGTAGAGAGCCCGATGTGGGGCTCAGTTCCAGAACCCTGAGATCATGACCTGAGCTGAAGACAGAGGCTTTAACCCACTGAGCCACCCAGGCGCCCCTGTTCATCTCTTTTGATGCTGTTTGTCGTCCCCTGGTCTGCTCCCCCAGATACATGAGCAGGTAACATTAGTGTGTGGAGAGAGGTGCCGTTACTATGGTTTGGATATGTTTGGGTCCCTTGTGTTGGCAGCGCCCTTCTGTGAGGAGGTGCTCTGTCGTCGAGTGCTGGTGTGAGCCTGTTGTCTGTCCCCTCGGGCCACGTCCCTACCCTCTCCTGCGCCTCCCTTCTCCTGGGCTACATTTGGGCTCAGTTTCAAGTGGGACTGAATTTTCTTGTGTGTTTTGCACCACAAAGGTGAGTTGGGATGTGTCAACCCACATTGAAACTAAGTGAATGAATAAGCAAAGAAGCCTTTAAGAGATGTTGCTGGTCCGGTATGCCTCGTGTCCTGCAGGTTTTGTTGTTTCTCTCGTTATTATGACTTCTTTTTCTTGTCCAAGATGAAATTTAAATGTGTTACTAAAGAAAAATGTTGGGGGTGGGGTACCCAGGTCCATTACCTGAAGGATGATTGTACGTGAGAGCTCAGAGTAGTCTTTTCGGAGCAATTGGTGATGCCTGACCTTTATCTAAAGAGTTTTGGGCAGTTTTGATATTTCTAAATTTTCTCCTGGTACCCAAGTGCAGATGAACAGTTTGAGAAAAAATTTGTTCTGTGCAATTTTAGGAGACTCCTAAGAATACAGTGAGGTGCTCAGGTAAATGCTTCATGAGGGAAGTACCAGCATGCCGGTTTGGTTTTGATCATTAACTTGTTAGATTTGGATAAATTTAAGCAGGCATTTTTTTCAGTTGTTAGGTAGATTTATTTGGAGTAGGTTTCCCATTTTATATGGGAATTTTTACAGTGAAAATATTCAAAAGTGTATAAGTCATATTTTAAATAACAGATCCTGTCGTGCAATACAGATTTTCTGACATCATGCTATACTTATTTTATTGAAAGACTAGGGGTAATTTGTGAGAGTTAGTTTTCTTGAGAGAAAATTATCTGCATATGCTCCTCTTAGTAAATTAAAGTCACCCCTAAAATGCAAGATTATATTATTTAAATTATCATTGCCATCGCTATTTACAATAAAATTAGTGCTGTGTTCCCGCAGCATAACTATTGTTATCACACTTAAATGAAAAATATGCCGAATATGTCAAAGTTTTAAATTCGCATATAGTTTACAGTCCATTTCCTAAGGACGTGTGGAGAGTAAAATATGGTGTGTTAAGTGAGAAATATCTTGTTATACTTTGTGAGGTTTTCTAAATTTCACATGCCACTGTCTCTTAAGTGCCCAAATCATCTTTGTAATTTTTAAATGAGTTCTATAGTGCATCTAAGTTTGAAGTCTTTTCCTTCTGCTTCTGTGAGAGAACTATTTTAGATAAAAACTGTCTCATTAGTTTACCATGAGCAGTTCCTATACTGCCACATCTTTGGCATTTTCTTTAGGTCATGGTTGTCTGTATCACTCTTTGAGGTGGTGGGAAACTGCTGAACCCATGCTTTTGGTGAGGGGCATCCAAAGTGTGATGTCACTGTATGGGGCTGTCACTGCATGGGGCCATCACTGCACGGGGCATGAGCCCCTATCACGTCCCCCCATCCAGGGTGCGAGGAGATTTGATTCACTCCCATGTGGTTTGGTTCACTCCGGCCCTCTCCCCGGTTCTCTCTCCCTGAATCCTTACCTCTCCCCTGCCCCCAAATCAGAACTGTCTTCTCTTCTTGTAAAGGCCATTCTTTTCAACTTTACTTTCATCCTTCAAAATGGTGAACTGTTTCTGTGAGGAGAGGACACATGGTCCCTAAACCACGTTAGTTAGTGTGGTAGAGAGGGTCCTCTGGGAAAGGAAAGTGCAGCTGTGAGGACACGGAATTCTTGTCTGCCTCATGGTCTAGCCTTTGTCCTCTAGACGGGTCAATTATGGCTTTGCTTCTGGAACCTATTCTTGTTTTCTCTGTTAAAATTCACCTATCAAGGGGCGCCTGGGTGGCTCAGTGGGTAAAAGCCTCTGCCTTTGGCTTGGGTCATGATCCCAGGGTCCTGGGATGGAGCCCCGCATTGGGCTCTCTGCTCAGCGGGGAGCCTGCTTCCTCTTCTCTGCCTGCCTCTCTGCCTACTTGTGATCTCTGTCTGTCAAAAAAAAAAAAAACAACCTTAAAAAAAAAATTCACCTATCAAATATTTAAAAATATTTACTGGTATTCTAATGGTGCCGGGCATTTAGTAGGTACTGTGGACTGAATTGTGTCCTTCCAGACCTCAGACTTTCAAGCCCTAATCCCCAGTGTGACTGTATTTTTGGATACAAGACCTATAAAGAGTTAATTAAGATTAAATGAGGGCATTCAGGTGGGGCCCTGATAAGATAGGATCAGGGTCCTTATAGAAGGAGGCATCAGACAGCTTGGTTGTGCCCCTTCGTCCCTGCCTCTCTGTCCACTAGTCCTTCCCTCCCTCTGTCCATCAGTCCTTCTGGTCTCCCCCCATCCCCAACATGAGGATACAGTGAGAAGGTAGCCATCTACAAGTCAGTAAGAGACTTTTTACCAGAATCCTGCCGTGCTTGCGTCCTGCTCTTGGACTTGGCCTCCAGAACTGTGAGAAAGAACTGTCAGCTGGTTAAGCCCCAGGGTCCATGGTATTTTGTCAGCACTCAGAGCTGGCTGAGATGATAGACAATTGTCACAAGTGCTGTTGGTGCTAAAACTAGCTTGCCCTTCTTGAGTCAGTTCGTTGATCACCTCATCAAAAGGAGGCAACTGGTTTTGCTGTAGTGAGAGAACTTACTTCAAAGACCAGCCATCCTGTATTATTCTAATTTTCCTGTATGTCCTGTGTTCTGGCTTCCTGGAAGTAGAACTCTGGGTTGGATTTTACTGGGACTCATGGTATGGATACATATTGTGTACAGACAAGTGTACAAATTGATGAATTTTCATAAAATGAATGTGCCCAGGGAAGCAGTGTCAGGACCGAGAAACAGTACAGGACCAGCACCCTTCTCTTGCGCCTCTCCGCCGCCACTGAGCCCTCTCCCGCCGGTCGGCCCTGGAAGGCAGCTAGTCCAGCAAGCGTAGCGAGCAGTTTTCAAGTAGGCTCTTTCTTCCATGTTGTGGCTTCTGATTCGAATCTAATCTTCAACCTGACCCTGATTTCTGCCTGTGCTTTTGTTTTTTAACTTTTTCTTTCATTCCAGCTTCTTTTATATTGTTGGCCTTTAACCTGTTAATAATCTAGTCCTGCTCCACACCCCCCACCCCCAGTTTCTTCATTGCATTGTGAAGGGAAAAAGAGTATTTTACAGATTTAGGAAATATATTTCGTAAGTCCTATAAATAAATAAAAGGCCTGTATCAGCTTTATTTTGTAAATCCTGAAATTCAAACTTCAAAATAGAGTTTGTGGTTTAATTTGCTTATGTTTTAGCTTGGTATGCACATAGACCTCTGTGGGGGGCCATTTCAGCTACCGTTATTAGAGGGGAAATATCTATAAAGGAGACATGCCTGTGAATATTCCGTTTTTGAATGCTCTCCTAATGAGGTATTAGATCAGAGGCGGCATTACATTTTGGAGGGCTGCTGATTAAATGCAGTTTGCATATTATTACTCTGCTCCTTTGGTTGACGTCAGCTTTCTGCTGGGATATGGGCTCTGTGTCAAGAAGGATTCCTAGCTTTGAGTTTAGATGTGAAATGGGAAGGGTAGGGTGTCTGTGTCTTATT
Source organism: Martes martes (assembly GCF_963455335.1). Classification (NCBI taxonomy): domain Eukaryota; kingdom Metazoa; phylum Chordata; class Mammalia; order Carnivora; family Mustelidae; genus Martes; species Martes martes. The sequence continues at coordinate 4,300,511 of NC_137901.1, read as the reverse complement.
TGTGTCTGGGTCAGTTTTTCTTATTAAATACATCTCTGATATTTTCAATGGCAGTTACCCAAAATGTATAATTTAATAGAGAAGTATTTCATCTTTTATACAACAGTTCAAGAATATTCAACTTCATAAGTGAGATAAACATGTATTATCCCTACCTTAAGCTGATAAACATGTTGCAATTTTATCAATATTTTCTTTATAGATATTTTATTGATTATTTAATAAAGTCATAAATGTGCTGCTTGAAGTGGAAAAAGGCTGAAGAAGAGTAGATTTTATTGAGTCTAACATGAGATAAACTTATTTTTTTTAAAGATTTTATTTATTTATTTTACAGAGAGAGAGAGAGAGAAGAGAGACATCACAAGTAGGCAGAGAGGCAGGCAGAGAGAAAGGGAGAAGCAGGCTCCCTGCTGAGCAGAGAACTCCATGTGGGGGTTGATCCCAGGACCCTGAGATCATGACCTGAGCCGAAGGCAGAGGCTTAACCCACTGAGCCACCCAGGTGCCCCTAAACTTATTTTTTATTTACCTTATTTCTAATGCACACACAAGAGTTTTATATATTGGTTAAAAGATCTATCAGTCAGAAGTGAATGACATACAGATATTTATATATAAACATCTCATATTTGCATATAAACATACACATCCTGCACACATACATACACATACATATACACGCACACCCATACATACATGTGCATACACACACTCCACACATACATGCAATATACACACATATGTACATGCACGTATACACACACCCATACATACACCTGCATACACACTCTCCATACATACATGCACGCATACACACACACGGACACGCACATATACATGCACACACATACGGACATGTGCATATGCACACACACGGACATGCACAGTTATGTGAGTGTGTGAATAACAGGAGTTGGCCTCACTCAGTTGCTACTGGCATTGGTTTTTACACACTGTGGTCATGTTTTCAGTAATAAAATCATCAGTGAGTTATGTTACCATGACCTGTCATGCTGGTAAGTGATGTACTAACCAATATCCACAAGTTGCCTCTAAACGTACATTTACATTGATTAACCCATTAATATGCTTAGGTATAGGGAGATACAGTGGATGGTAGATTTAGGGGCTAAATGTCGGCATGCCTGGCTTCTTTAGACCTTTGAAGAAAAGATTTTGTTTTTATTGGACTGAGAGGGAGTTCTTTTATATAGCCTTCTACCCAATCAAGATACTGCTGTTCATAGGATATGATTTAGTACAATTGTAATTGGGAGAATGAAATGAAAAGGGAGTTCTTTCTTGTAGTCCTGAGTATGGCTGTAAGTTTCAGAGGTGCTGAGCATGACACAGGCCTGGGTTTGTGGTTAGACAGACCCACAAAGAATTGTTAGATAATCTTTTGTTAATCGACCACCTCTGTAAGTTTGCAGGTCCATGAAATGATGGACCTTCTGTTCTCTTTAAAAGTAGACGATCTCGAGTTCTGTGAAATACTAGAACAGCATTGGCATTGCCATCATACAGCATGACAACTCTTCATGAAGCATAACTTTTCATTTTCTTGTTTAAATTGTTGTGCTATTTGCATTAACAGCTTTAGTGTAATGTTTTGATGCATTAGACCCTGCAGTAAGAGTCTTGTTTTTTTGGGAGAAAGTAGAGGAAAAAAGATGGCTGTTGACAAGACACTATTGAGTTGCAGGCACACCCATCCTGTGATTTATTTCTCTTTGATTTTGATAGCAAACATGGTAGCTTATGTGTCTTTTTGATGGTAGCAGGCTTTTTTCTTTTCATTAAGATTCTGTTTCTCCTTAGCTCACACTGACCCCAGTACTACGCTTAGAAGACTGACCCTCCCTCGTTGTATTTTAATATCACCTAAATATCATTGCATTTAATGTCAAATACATTTTGATCAAGTTATGCCATGTTGAGTTAGTTTCTCAGTAGGTTTATAGAAGGTTGATAAATAAAGATATGTTTATGGTTTTGTTTTTTTTTTTAAAGATTTTATTTATTTATTTGACAGACAAAGATCACAAGCAGGCAGAGAGGCAGAGAGGGAGGAGGAAGCAGGCTCCCTGCTGAGCAGAGAGCTGGATGTTGGGCTGGATCCCAGAACCCTGAGATCATGACCTGAGCCAAAGGCAGAGGCTTAACCCACTGAGCCACCCAGGTGCCTCATTTAAGGTGTTTTGATTTGAGGTGTTTTGTTTTGTTTTGTTGGTAAACTCAGAAAGTCCAGCTGTCAGTAAAGTATTCCCTGGATTAAGCTTAGGGAAGATGGGAAGATTTCCACAGCAGTCTGTTGGAAGTGATAAGTGGAGGCTGTTGAGAGAGGTCCTGTTGTGGCCGCTGGTGGCCTCAGGGGGAGTGAAGACTCTGGTTGGCACCTGAGCCGCTTGCTTGCCACTCTGATGTAGTTGAATAGGATGCCCTTTGGGAAGACCACAGAAAGTGCTCAGTTGCCCAAATTCTGTTACTTCTGTGATAATACTTAAAATTTATTAATGCCTTAAAACAACTTCAGATGGAGTATATAATTATATTCCACATCTAGAGTCCTATGGATGTGTATTTGTAGATTAAAGACTGTATTTTTGAATATGAGTTAAAATTTTTTTCCTTCTTATAATTTGCCCTATTTTGAATGTGGTTTATTTTATGGGGAAAAAAACCATATCTTTTAGTATAGCAAAACTCAGAATTCATTTATGTTGGTGAAATTGTATTTTTGTCCTTTATTAGTGATTAAATAAGATAGGGATATATTTAAAAATTAATAGCTTGTGTCTTGTAAATAGAAAGAAAACATTTTTCTGGACATTTTTGACAATATGAAAATTAAAAGAAATAGGTTAAATAAGGTCTTGATGTGAGATGTGAACTTTCTTTTGCAGGTGAGAACAAACCCTATGCATTTGAAACACAAAACTGTAGTTACTATTTATAGATGAAAGCGTAGTTTATATTGTATCCCTCGGACTCTATTTGCACTGACTTGTCTGTGAGCCAGTGTCCTTGTCAGCTACTAAAGATCATTTTCTTGTTTTCTTTTCCTAGCTAACAATTATCTAATTCTGTGTGTCTCTCCCGCTCCTTCCTGCCTCGGTCATCTGTCATATGTCCTCAGGTACATATGACTCTGTCCATGTGGCTGATCACAGTATGGGTGCTTTGGATTACGGTGTGAGGTAGTAATAGGTTTTATGAGGAATTCTGTGAAAATGAAGCCCAGTTGAGGAATTATTTAATATCAAATCATTACAGAATTATCATTTTTATAGGATTTATTTGTGGATTTAATTTATTTGAAATATTCATGACGTCTTCATTACTGTCTTTTATTTTTATTTTTTAGTTTATTTACTTAGAGAGAGAGCATGAATGGGGAGAGAAGCAGAGGGAGAGGGAGAGTGAGAGAGAGAGAGAATTTCAAGCAGACTCCATACTGAGTGGGGAGCCTGATGCAGGGCTCAATCACATGACCCTGACGACATGACCTGAACTGAAACCAAGAGTTGGACGCTTAACTGACTGAGCCACCCAGGTACCACCCTTCATCACTGTCTTTTTGTCTTAATACAAGTTTTCACTTTTGTTTTGGAGAAATCATAGGAATTACCTTGATTTTTTGTGTGTGTGTGGAGGTGGTATGTTCCTGGTTGTGTAAATATCTGTAATAAACTTTTTTTTTTTTTTTTAAGATTTTATTTATTTGAGAGAGAGAGAGACTGTGAACAGGGTGTGGGACAGAGCAGAGGGAGAGAAAGAATCTCAAGTTGACTGCACACAGCGTCACTGAGCACGGAGCCCGATGTGGGGCTTGATCCCATGACCCTGAGATCATGACCTGAGCCCAAATCAAGAGTCAGTCGCCTAATGGACTGAGCCATCCAGGTGCCCCAATCTGAAGTAAACTTTTCAAATTAACTGTGAATGACTCCCAGGCTGTCCTGATAGGTGAGATGACCCATATTCCCTGACTCTGGTCAAGTCAGAATTCTGTAGGTTGTTCATTGATTGGGACGTTCATTTGTTCCTCTGTTCTTCCATCCCTTCAACCCCTGTTTACTCACTGCCTGATGTGTTCCTGGTGTGGGATTCAGCTGTGAACAAAGCTGGCCACGCCTCCCCTCTGACAGAGCTCGCTCGCATTCACTTGAGTCAAAATGCACAACAACGACAAAGGCAAGGTGAAGGACATGTTCCAAAGTGGTCACCTTTTTGGAGAAGCAGAAATCAGGCAAAGGGGTTGAGCGTGGGGCTGGGGGAGAGTCGTCATTTTATTTTCCATAGGGCGACTGCTGGCTCTGGTCCCTGCAAGGCCTACAGAGGCAGGTAGGGGTGCCCCCTGGTGCCAGTGCCCCACCTTTGCACACAGCTCTGTAGCCCAACTCTTGGGGTTGACAGGTTTAGTGTCTTTCCCGCAAGCCATGCTGTGGATGCCAAGAAGAGAGACACAGTATCTGTTCTGTTTACCTAGTATGTTCCCAACACTTAAGAGTGAGTTCCTAGTAAATAGTGTCAACGAAGTGGATTAAATTTTTAGTTGCCTTAAAATATCTCAGTATTTTAAGAAGTCACGTGGTCGTTGCCTTCTTGGGGAAGACTGCTTGTCCTCTGCCAACCGTGGTGCCCTTTCCGTCGTGGTCTGGCGTCTCCTCCCAGAATGTCTGCTCTCCTGCGCATCTCCTGCCTGAGGTTGCAGTGTCCTCCTGTGACGCCTTCCGTCCTGCTTGCCGAGCGGCTTCCTTGGCGCTTGGGTGATGGAACTGGGAATGGCAAGTTGAATGAACGTTCAGAAGCAGCATAAATTTATATTTATTGGGAAAAACCTTTTGAGTAAAACACATTGAAGTGGTGATACTATATTCACTTTTTTACTGGCACAGTCTCTGTTCTTCCTAACTTTGAACAATTTTTTTTTGGCACATTACTCTTGTGCATGCTGTTATCTAAAAAAGGCACGAGGATTTCATCGTGCCGAAAGAAATGACAAACAAAAAGTCCCAAACTGGTGCAGTCTGTATTTTTTTAAATAACGTTTTTATAAGTATGTTCAAAGATGGAGTTGCTGTTTTTGGTCATCTGGCATGAAAAATTAGTTTAAATTTATATGCTGGCAAACAATTAATAGAAGGAAACTTGACTTACACTGGCTTTTAACGGAGAGTTGTCTCACCGCACGTAGTGGCCTGCGTGTGGCGTACAGGCACAGAGAGCTTTGGTTCTCAACCGTTTTCCAGAGTCCCATGATTTTCTTCAGAATTCCTTTGTATCTTCTGTCATAAAGCCTGTTTATCACTGAATTCTGACTTCTGCTTCTAACTGTTGTGTTTTTAAGTGAAGGCGAAGCATGTTGCTCCGGGTGTGTTCCGGGCAGCAGTAACGACTCGAGAACTGTGGCCAACCAGCTTTCCGCCTGTTGACCTTTTTCTTTGGGGCCCCCTGATCAGTTGTGAAAGGGAGAGCTGGTTGCAGCCCTTTCTGGGGGAGCCTGCCCGGTGTGACGGCAGGTTCAGCTCAAGCCCAGAAGTATCTTCTCCTCCTCCACTCGTCCGTCCCGCCAGCTCGCTGTCTGGCTGCCCCAGCAGTAACCCGGCGCGCGGCTTGCTTGGGGAGGATCTACATGTGTGCTAATTAGAGTGGAATAAATGAGTGGCTGCTTGCTGCATGGCCATAAAGGGTGCCCAGATGTGCACACTACATGAACATAATGTGCCCAGGCATGGCCCATCAGAGTTTGTCAGCTGCACTGCCTCAGCGGGCTGAGGGCCTGTCGCAGGGAATTTGCCGATCATCGTCCCCTGTGATTCAGTGTCTCCCTTGGTGAAAGTGAAAGACCTCAAAACCACGTCCTGGCAACAGGATTTTTGATCCTTTAGCAAAATCACAAAATATGCTTAAGCTTAACTGGGAATAATGAATAGATGACCTTAAGCAATATATATTCTAAAGATGATTTATTTTATTTTGAAATACTATCCAGGAAAACAAATAAGATATCAAGTAAATTGGCATAATTGAATAAATTGAATTTTTGGAAATTGTATGCACATCCATCTTCTAGGTTGAACGAAGCCGTGTTAGAACCACCCGTGCGTATGTCTGATGAAAGATGAGCATGGAATGATTCCATGTGAATTTCAGAAACATACTTGTCTAGAACTTAGACTTCACTGTGCATAAAGAAAGTATGGGTTTAAAAATCTGCAATATATCTTCTTTGTAAATGTTCAATTAATATTCAAAATCCCCTGTGTTGCATGTATGCACAAAATCTGTAATATCTGATTACTTTGACAAGTAATTTTGTAGTTACATGTTCATAATATTGATAATGTATTAATGTACAATGATTAAATGGTTAAGCTGCCACATTAAAGTTATGAGCAGGAACATTTATCCAGCACAGCGAGGCAGGAACAAAGCCTGTCCGTTCACAGATGGCGTTATTCAATCTCTGTGTCACTCTGCGATGTTAGCGTGAGAACATTGATTCTTAGCTTTGATACTGGGCTGCACCCGCTGACCCAGTACCGTTCAGTGATAAGGTTAAGTTAATTACTGGGTCCGGGCTATGCAGCTTCCACATGATTACTGTGGAGAAGGATTTTGATGCCTTTTGCTTTAATTAAGAAAAAGGGAATGAACAGATATAATTGGGTTTTGAAATAATCCTGGCACTATGAACAAGCATCCCGTGTTTTCTCCAACTTTCTTATACGTACTTCTAGAGGCAAATTTATGTGGAGGGGAGTGAAGGTTTTCCACTGTTGTCCGCATCGAGATGTTACTACTATATTAACATTAATGTGGACATAGGAACACTTCAAATATTTTAAAAGAATTTTGACCTGCCAAAGTCTATTTGTAACTTCTGTTCAAGGAGATGATAATTGTTTTGTTGAGTCATATAAAGATATTAAAGATGTAACTGTCATGGCACTTTTGTGCCTTTTCATTTGTGATATATTTTTCACTTAGTTCTTAACTAGGACAGATAAATTTTAACTTTAAAAACTTTATCACAGTATTTAAGCTTTCAGGGTTTTTGTACTTTATCTCTATTTACTGATTCAGTTAATCCTGTATAGAGCTTATACAAATTAGTAGAAAAGTAAAAATGAAGAAATGCTGTAAACTTTTCATTTTTTTCCTCACGTAGGAGTATTCTCATTTTAACACTTTTTATTTAAAATTCTGATGAATTCAGATTTCTCATTGTTTGCGTAGAAAGGTAGGATTGCACATTTTCTTCGTGTATTTTTTCTAATGAGCATCTAAAATATGTGACTAGTGTAGTTTGGGAAAACGTTAAAATGTTTTTGCTGAGTGTAGGTTTTCCACCCTCTATCCTTAATAGTTGCCATTCCTTTTCCCACAGCTGTTGGGATGCCGTGGGGACAGGACTGCCCTCCCACGTGGGCTGATGCTCCGTGCATGTGGTAACCGTGACACTGACCACAGCACCCCACTTCTCTGAGTGTCATCAAAAAATCTGAGTACTGTTTCTCTAACTGTCTCTCACAGTGATGCCAGAGGCAATGATGTAATCAGAATGCTTCATGAGCAGTAAAGAGCTGTAAGTTTCAGTAGTTTGTTCTTTTTTTTTTTTTTTTTTTTAATTTATTTGACAGACAGAGATCACAAGTAGGCAGAGAGGCAGGAAGCAGGCTCCCTGCTGAGCAGAAAGCCCGATGCGGGGCTCAATCTCAGGACTGAGGAGAGAGCCCGATGCGGGGCTCGATCTCAGGACCCTGAGATCATGACCTGAGCCGAAGGCAGAGGCTTTAACCCACTGAGCCACCCAGGCGCCCCAGTAGTTTGTTCTTATTAGCTGGTACCTCTTTACTGCTGTGCGGGAGCTTCCAAGGTGACAGAGTGAGCGAGTCACTGTCTCTGACTCTTGCCTTGTGCATTGTCAGTGAATAAGTGAACCCGAGTGGAGAACTCAAGCACTGTCTCTGCAGACGAGGGTTAGAGCCTCAGACTTAGTCTGCACATGGAGTTGGAGTTACACGTAGTCACATTAGCCTCTGACTAATTCTTTACTAACTGGTTGGAAAGGGTCTTTTAAAGTAAGACACTGGTTATGTTTTCAAATGTCCAGTCAGAATGAGACAGCAGTTTAAAATGAATGACAAATTGTCTCTATCCATGGACCTTGTTTCCTAGGGAGGGGATGCAAAACTTCAAAATTAAATTTAGATTTAATTAGTATCCACTTTTAATCTGGGTTATTTTGATTTATAGAATGATGCAACCTTTCTATCCTCCTGCCCACCCTCCCTGCAACCTCTCCTCCCCCTCATATAAATGATGGCCACATCCCAATCCCCAGAACCCGTGACTGGATTCTGTTACTTGGCAGTGGGGAGATAAGGTCTCCGTGAAACTCAGGGTTGCTGCCAGTTTACCTTAAAATAGGGAGATTATGGTGGATTCAGGGTGAGCCCATTGTAATCACAGGGATCCTTACATGTGGGGGTGACCAGAAGAGGAGGTCACGGGACATAGTGAAAGAAGGACACCCACCATTGCTGGCTTTGACAATGGAGGAAGGGGCCCCGGGCGAACAAATGTGGGTGGCCTCAATGGGTGTCCTCCCCTAGAACCTCCAGAAAGGGTCTTCTGAAGTATAGGTCTGGGAGATAATGCATTTGTATTGTCTTAAGCCACCACATTTGTATAATTTGTTACAGCAGCCCTAATACAGTTACTTATACTGCAAAGCAAAGTGATCCATTAACATTTCTTTATAAATCTTTTTATTAAAGATTTTAACATTTTATTAATGTTTGTTTAGTTCTGATTTTTATTGTAAACTTCAGGAGAAGCCAGGGCATGTGATTTGGCCCTGCGTGCTTTAGATATTTGTCTTGGCCATTTCATGGCTGGTTTCTGCAGCCTTGTGCTGGACACGTTTAGAATGTGGTTATTAGAGAGGTGATGTAGTTACAGTTAGAGAAGTCTTGGGTTCGTGTTCCAGCTTCTACATCTTAGTCATAGGAAAATGCCCTTAGTTTCTTTATCTCAAAGTTGGGAAATGATGTGTCTTTTGAGTATGTGATGTGGCTTAGAAACTATGAAATCGTGTCTGCACATTGTCATTAAGATTAGCTCTTTTCATTTTAGCTTCAGCATGTGACATGCGAGAGTTCTGCACAGTGGTGGTTAGGAAATATGGATTCTCGACCTGGGGTTCTCTGGAGCTCGCGGAACTGTCCTTGCTGCCATGTTGATTTTGCCTTTACTTCGAAAACCAGAGAGAGGCTACTTTCCTTCTCTTCAGTCTCATTTGAATGACTGATTCCAAATTGGGAGTGTGGCTGGTAGTTTGCATTTCCCCAGAACGAATTCGCTACTTTTCTTTATCATTCTTGTCAGACATTTTAAGTTTAAGGAAAATGATTATATTCCATTTATGTAAGTTCTTCCAAAAATTCAGTTCATTTAAAATTAAGAAAGTTATTGAACAGTGGGTGTCTTGGGCACGAAGAGTAACCCATCCCAGTCCACACCCTGTAATCGTCCGTAACCCCCGCAGTCCCAGGATACTGGCCAAAACAGAACACATATCCGAGCCAGAGGCACATGGCAGGCCAGCCGACTTCCTGGGGAAGTCACAGGAAATGTCCCTGAAACACTGTGGAGACACATGGGGGTTTTCTGTGTGCACGGAGGAGGCGAAGAAGGTGGCAGGAGGGAAGGCGTAGCTGTTTGAGAACCAGTCAGCGCCCAGTGGATAGGGCCTGAGGGGGAGAGAGGCCCAAGAGGAAGACCAGCATTGTTTTGTGAAGGGCTGTGGAGACTGAGCGCTTTGCTTAGTACTTTTCCCTGTAGTTGTGGGGAAGCCAGCAGAGCTCCCTGATCCCGCTGGGGTTTGTGTGTGAGCCGCCCACTCCCACTTCAGTCCCCGAGGAGGCTTTCCCGTGGAGGCCCCTGGAGGCGGCCGTGCCTCTGCAGCCGGCCCGGGGCCGGATTGGAGGCTCCGTGGAAGGCCGTGGGAAGAGAGTGCAGGGCGGGAGGGGAGGCGCGTTTTTGATGGGGAAAGGACGGAACGGAGGGCCCAGCCGAAGGAGGAGGTGGGTGAAGGGGGAACGGAGAAGGATCTGGAGGACCGACTCGGAGGAGAGAGCTGGCCGCCGAGCCCCACGGACGCCGGCTGTGGAGAGGAGAGCGGCCAGCCTGTCGCTTCCGGTGAGGGTTTGCTGTCTGCGCGTCAGCCCGGAAGAGGTGCTGAGAGGAGGAGGAGGGCAGGGAGTGGAGGTAGCGGCGGCCAGTGGGCCCCAGGGCTCCCAGAATGACCGACAGGGAGACCGCCGAGGGAGTTCAGGCCTGAGCCAGGGGCCCGCGCACGGTTCCCTGGGCCCCAGCAGCTTCCCGCTTAGCGTGCGGCGTTGCTCCTTCTTCAGGGGCAGGGGTGGGGACCGGAGGGCCTCGGAGCCCGGATGTGTGCGCTTCCGCGGGCCGCACGTCCCGTCTGTGCTCCGGGCTCCTCACCCCGGGCGGGCGGCCTTCGGGGTCAGCCTCGACGCACACCTGCGAGCGTACAGCGGCGCCGCCTCTTTCGTTCCGTGGTGGGGCAGAACACAGGAGCGATTTCAAATAAAAGACCCCTAAGAGCTCAAAACTCCAAGACTTTTTATCGAAGTCAGTCTTGAATGTATGTTGAATTAACGCTCTCACAAACCCCTTCAGATTGGGAACTGACACGGGACGATTTTGTACATTAAAAAAATCAGTCCTGTTACATCTTGGCTAAAGTCCCGAGAAAAGCTTACTAGGTTTCCCTAGTGTTCCTTTTATATAGTCCAACAAAATGGGACGTTATATGTACATTATCATGTGAATAAAACACATTTTCAGTTAGGTTTTAAGTCACAAAGTAAAAGATTTTTAAAAACATGTGTATGAACTAGTTATTCTTCAGACCCTGTCCTCCAGTGAACATGTTTGACTCAGGCATTTGGGAAATGTGGCTCCTCTTGTTTTGTCCTGATGTATTAACATTCATCATGAACTAACTCTTTGGGCTTTAATGTGGGGCAGGTTTATTAAAAGAGAAATGTCCTCCGGCTCTCTGTCTTTTAATGAATAAAACAATACATAAGAGCTCCCCAATTTTGTAGTGTTTATACAGAGATCCTATATTATAGGGAATAGCTTATGTTTTAACAATGCATGACGTCCTCCTGTTTTATTACTGTTGGGTGTGTGACAGGGGTGGTCATTCATATATCTTCAATTTAGAACAATTTACACCTTGCAGATAAGTTATTGTGCAATAGCCATTTCTTTTCACTGACAGTTACAGGACGTATCCTTTGAACACTATGTTTCTCCTAATACAGCAGAAGTAAAAGTAAAGATCAAAAGACTAGGGTTGGTATGTGACATTTCCTAAAAAGCTTGAAATAACATGGCATTGCATATTAACATTCAGAAAACACAGTCATGCCTCAACACATTAAGCTTCTTATGTATTTCAGCTGAGGTGGCAATTTTTACTTTTGGACATATTCTAGAAAAGCTATTTGAAAAGTTAACTTTCTCACACCAACTGAAGCCTTTAAAAGAGTTTGATTAGTTTATTATAAGAATATTTGCTTGCTTCTCTTTAATAAGATAGGATAATCATGAGCGGTAGCTTCATTTATTGTTGGAAAAAGTGTAATTGCCAAAATTAACTTGTCATACACCACAGCTCAGCAAAGTAACTTTCTTATAAGTCCATGGTCACAGTATGTTTTTGCAATTCAGCATCTGGCTCTGTGGGATACTGATGGCTTCTATGAAGAAAAGTACTAGGGTGAGCAATTAAATGCAAAATGACAGCATAAAATATGATCATTATGGTTATACAAAAGACACATTTATGAATTTTGCAGATAACTGTCATTTTTCTGCTCATATTTTCTCTTGCTTTGTTAGCTTAATCATTTTTGTACAATTTATTTTTTTTCCTTTAAAAAGTGAATAGCACCATTTTATTATCCCGGCACTTGTTTATATGTCTTTTTTGTTTGTCAGTTGTGAAGATTAATGATAACTCTTTCCCTGTCTTTTGACACAATACTTTCAACTTTATTTCAAAATTGAAGAATTTAAAAAAATACATAGCAGTTGTATTTATTATCAGAGTAAAATTTCTTACCATTATTCAGTATTTTATTATGTGCAGATTGAATGCATTCACCACCTGGAAATAAGGTTTGCCAGTCGCTTCTTCAGTCTCAGGTGATGCTGTGGAGTGTTTTTCTTTCACAGCATCACCTCTCTGATTTGGTGGGGCAAAACAGTGTTGCCGTAAGGAGTCTTATGGGAGGTGTGGGAAGTTGTTGTATTTCCTTTGCTTTTACTTGCCGAATGGATTCTGTATACAGTGAAACTTCTGGCCATTGTGAAGAGGGGTCACTCTGGAGGCAAGCTCCCTTGGGACCCCAGAGCACCCCTTTGTTCCCCCCGACTCCTCTACAGCCCTGCCTGCCCTCCCAGCCTTCTTTCTCACTGCTGCTTCACACACAGACCTGCCACTTCTGTCTCAGATCCTGCTCGCTTATTTTCTTTTACTTCTGTGGTTTCCTGAGATACTTTTTTAACCATTCAGTTAAATTCAGCCTGACTTTAAAGGTGTGGTTCAAACTCGGCCCTTCCTGCGAAGACTTTGGTAATCTTCACAGTGAATGGGAACTTCTGTCTTCGTGCTCCTGTGGTGTATTTTGAATCTTTATCATTGTTATTATCAAAATGTGCTTTGCAGACAGAGCATAGCTTATGTTTTTTCACTAATTTAAAAAAAAATCATACTTACTGAAATCCTACCCAGTGTTGAGTATCATTGTGCTGGGATCTGGGATATCATGGTGATTTCTTCTGCGCAAGACCATCAAGCAGTCTGTTTAGACATGGTATGGTCCAAACGGTGGAGAGGGGCACTGGGTGTATGGGAATGCCCGGCAGAGCACTGATCCAGCCTCAGGGTCTCCGGAGGAGGCTAGAGTGTGGAGGCTGGGAGGAGGCCGCACAGCTGAGACCCCAGGAGAGGAGAGCACCGCCACAGAGCACCTGTGGGCCGTCTCTGCCAGCGCTCACTGAATCATTGAGGACTTACCTCCCACAGAGTCTTTTTTTTTTTTTTTTTTTTGTAATTTGATCATTTTGCATGACAATCTTTGAAGAATTAATTTATTCGTTTTTGGCTTTTGGAACCTTTGTATAACATGATTTAATATTGTCTCAGTAACTCAGCATTATTATTTTGTATATTTCTGTGTTGGGCTCTAAGGAATCATGTCCTGTAGGCGGTTTGACCTGGAGAAATATGTTTTTAAACACCTGAATGATCCCTGATTTCCTTTCCGTTTTTCTGTCTGCTTTTTCTAGTTTTTCTTCCCCTTTCCCATTGGACCGTTACCAGCGATCTTGTCGGTAGCAGCATAAGGGCTGTCCATCATTTGTCATCAGTACGGCTGTGACTCAGGTTTGTGGAGGTCTCTCCATAAATGACTCAGATATCAGGATGGGGTGATGGGTCTGAAGAAAAGACTCAGAGACGTGTCTTCAATCCCAGTACCTCTGTTAGGACATTCTCTTCAACTGTATGTTTTTCTGCTTGCGGCCCTTTTGGCAGGTTTCTTATTTTTGGCTTTGTCTTGGTGGGTGATGTTGGTGCCTTGATGAGTTTTTGATAGCTGCGTTGTTAATTTTCCTTTTGTCTCGATTCAGGTCATTTTGTTTTCATTGTTCTCCTGACATGGTCTATCCTGTTTTGTCTTACTGCAGAAATACTCTCAAATGGTTTATGTTTTGAGAATCAAAATAGACAAGGCTTATTTTATCCATTTGTTCTTATAAGCCTTTTTTCAATGATAGTATCACAGCAGGCATTTTTTATTATGATCGATTTTGAATAAGGTATATCAGTTTTATTCATTATGAATTGTATTTATTAATGAAATCAGATTCATGAATAATGTGAGTGTAGGAATGAGTGCTACCCTGTGAATTAATTGCCCTGTTTGTTTTGCAGTAAGACAACACTAGGACAGTATCATGCATATGCCATTGTATATTTGAATACAGAGAGATATGCTGTCTTTTTAGAAACATGTATGTGTGTATGTGTGTACATACGTGTCTTTTAGCATTTCCAGATTGGCCCAGGTGATTCTAATCTAACCTTTTTCACCAGAGTTTTAGGTATGTAAAAATTCTGTATCAAAATAGCATTTGAAATGCAGTCATTCTGTTTCATAGCGCAATTACTTATTGTGACAATTCTTATTAAGAAAGAGTCTGTTTTCATCAGCATTGCTTTGGACAGAACGATTGAGAGTCTAGACTGTGCTCCAGAGTCTGTTAGGCAGTGACACTTTTTTCTACTTAAGTGTTAGAATAGGTTTACATTCTGTGATTCTGTGGAGTCCACAGACATGGAATATTCAAGATGAATCAGACAATAAAATGTACTTATTGTCCATATGATAACAGGTGCTGCTTTCAGTAATAAAACTCAATTATGTATACATATTTTGAGATATGAGGTCATTTTTTTATATAGTCATAGTTATATAATTTGTATGGCTGATTTTTATATAAAGTAAAATCTCTTGAGGTTTTATCTCCTTACACTCAGTATAGATTTGAGGCTCAAAACAAACCAATAAAAATAAAACAAAACTAGAGATCTTTAAGAAAGTGTCACTTGTTTATATTTACTAATTTTCCTTACCATTTAAATGTTCTTACTTATTTTTAAGGAGGTGTGTGAGGCTTATGTATTTTAAAACCTTTGTTCATTCATTCACTAATTCTTTATATTTGCTTACTTCTTTCCTCAACAACTTTATTGCAGTATCATTTTAGTACAGAAAGTGGCATCCATTTAAAGTGTCCAGTTGGATTTGTTTTGACAGCTCTGTACCTCTGAAGACATCGACAGAACCGTGATAAAAGAACATTTCTGTCACCCCCTCCGTATCCCTGAGCTGCTTTGTAGCCCACCATCCTTTCCTGGCTGCCACACGGAACCAGGGACCTGCTTTTTGTCACTGTAAATTAATTTGCTATATTGTTTCATGTGGACTCTTGTTTAAGTCTTTGTGTGGACATATGTTTTCATTTCTCAGGCACAATTACCTGGGAGGGGAATGACTGGGGTGTGCAACAAACTCTGGGCTTCACACTTTTAAAAGCCACCATGCGGTCTTCTGTCTCTCTCAGCCATGCCCTGTTCTCACAGCCCTTAGTGTGTCGGTCTGGCACAGTGATTGCTGAGATTTACATTTGCACTATTTTAAATGGAATTGTGTGTTGTTAATATTTCAAAGTGTAATTGTTGTTTGTATTTTACCTTTTGTCCTATGAATTTCCTAAATTCACTCATTTGTTATAGTGCATGTGTTTGTAGGTATATATGTGTATATGTGTATATGTATGTAGCCTTACCTAAGGGTTTTTTATGTAAATCACATTTTCTGTGAAGCGAAATAGTTTAACTTGTATTTTTCCAGTATTTATGCCTTCACTTTTTTGTCATGCTCATTTGTAGTAATACCTTCTTAAAATGGGTCGGGTAGGCCTTGCCCACACTAGCTGTCTTATGGTTACTGGTTGCATGGAATATTGTTTCCAGTTTTTTATTTTGATAAATATTTATATATCTGTCTCTTTGAAAGTGTGTCTCTTATAGCACATAGTTTTGGTTTTTTCCTTTCATACAGTCTGATAATTTATACTTTTTAACTGTAGCATTTATGTTATTAACATGTAATGTAGTTAGTCAGATTTATCTTTTCTGTTTAGCTCTTTATTGTTTTGTGTCGTGTGTCCTTTATTCATCTGTTCCTCTTTTGCTGTATTATTCCACATTGATGTGAACCTGTCAGTTGTGTTTCTCTGGGAGCATCTTTTTTGCCTCTTCATTATTGAAGTATAGTTTTGCTGGGTATAGAATTCTTGATAGTTCTTCTTTCAGCACTTTGATTATATTATTCTTCTGGCTCTCAGCCTCTCCTGGTCCTGATAAGCCAGCTCTTAGTTGTTTTTTAATTTTTTTTTATTAAAGATTTTATCTATTTATTTGACACAGAGAGAGAGAGGTCACAAGTAGGAAGAGAGGCAGGCAGAGAGAGAGGGGGAAGTAGGCTCCCCGCTAAGCAGAGAGCCCGATGTGGGGCTTGATCCCAGGACCCCGAGATCATGACCTGAGCTGAAGGCAGAGGCTTAACGCACTGAGCCACCCAGGTGCCCCTCTTAGTTGTTTTTTTGCTCTTCTGTGTGATGCAGTCACCTGTTAAACATGAATGAAGTTTTCTTTTGTTGCTTTGACTACGATGTTTTTGGGTGTGAGTCTTTGAGTATTTATTCCTTTTGATGTTTTCCAGCTTCTTTGATCTGTAGGTTATTGTATTCCAGGAAATTTGGGAAGCATTATTTTAAAAAAGTTTTTTTATTTAAAAAAAATTTTTTAATTTTTAAAAATTTTTTTTTAAATTTTTAAAATTTTTTTTAAATTTAAATTTTAAATTTTTTTAAATTTTTAAAAAAATTTTTATTTAAAAATTTTTTTTAATTTTAAAAAAGTTCTTTTTTTGTAATGCCTACTTCATATTCCTTATGTGTTGAATCACTGTCATTGTATTTTTCCTTAATTTCGACTATTTAAAAGAGGTCTTAGAACCTCTTTACAGTAGTTGCTCAAAGACTTTTTCTGCATCTGGGCATTGGCATTTGGGCCACTTTCCTGTTTTTCTATTGACTTTTTTTTTCTTCCTGAATCTGGGTCATAGTTTATGTTTTCTCTTAAACATATATTATGATTTCTTTTTGTTGTGATTGTTGAAAAGAGGACATTTTATATAGTGTGGTGTGGTAAGTTTGGATTTTGATTCATTTTTCAAAGAATTTTTTTTTTTTCCCCTTTAACTTGCATGATCCATGGTCTTAGGACCATGGAATTTCATCTCCCCATTCTGGGTAGACTCCAGTGTTTCTATTCAGTTTTTAAATGATTGATTTGTTTATTTTTACTGTGACTTTCTGGTGTTTCCCCTGTGAATGTAAGAGTTAGTGGTCACACAATGATTTGGGCAGCCTTTGTGTCAGACACCTTGAGCCTATTAAGGTCTTTGCCATCAGCCCTTCTTTCCCTGTGCACTTTGGGACACTTCCAGAGTTCACCTACTTGTCAAGCTTATCTTGGGGCTTTCACTGTCTTCCACGTTCCCTTGAGTTTTCTTTGCATCCCTGCTTAGTCTACCAGGAATGTGTGTTGAGCTTCATCTAGTCCTTTTATTGGTCTGTCATTTATAGGATCTCCTTGCTAAATTCCTTCCTAGTCTGCCAATCGCCCACACTGGGCTCTGGTTTCTTAGTAGCCATGTTGTAAGATTTAGACATCTGTGTCCCACCAACTTTGTCACTTTTACTTGACATACCTATGTGGTTTTGCTCCCTGCCTGAAATAGCTTCCTCCCTTCTTTACTGAAATTTCCTTTCATTTGTTCCAAGCATATTTCCTTTACTTCACTTAGTATCGTTATACTAGCTGCTCTGAAGTCCCCTTAAAGTAATTATAGCATTTTGGTCATCTTGTTGGCTATATACCTTTCTTTTCTTTTTTTTTTCTTTTAAGTTTTATTTATTTATTTTTTACTATCACATTCAGTTAGCCAACAACTATATGTCTTTTTGGTTGAGACTTGATCACATTTTTCTGGCCCTTCCTAAGTCAAGTAATTTTGGATTATATCCTGGACATTTTGAATTTCATGTTGTGTGGCCTTTGGATTTTGTTTTACTGCTTCCAGTACTGTTGGTATTTTCATTTTAGCTGGCAGCTAACTTGATTGCCTTAAGAGAGCCTGTCTCATGTCTGCAGTGATCAGCTGCTCGTATCTGATTTCTTTTTTTTTTTTTTTAATTAAATTTTATTATTTATTTGACAGACAGAGATCACAAGCAGGCAGAGAGGCAGGTAGAAAGAGAGGAGGAAGTAGACTCCCTGCTGTGAGCAGAGAGCCCAGTGTGGGGCTCGATCCCAGGACCCTGAGATCATGACCTGAGCCGAAGGCAGAGGCTTAACCCACTGAGCCACCCACATGCCCCCCATATCTCATTTCTAATGTTTATGTTTTAATTGCAGTCTGCCTTTACTCTTCCTTGTTCACACATGGTTTACTTACTCTGGGCTTATTCATAGAATCAGGTGTTCCTTTGGCTCCCTCTTCTGTGGTATTTGCTTCTTAGTCCTCTGCTCTGTCCTTGCACCAAGACACCTGCTGTCTGATCCAGAAGTGCAGCTGCTTTCCCCACCATGATTTTATTTTAGCCCCTGCCTGTCTTCTGTGGGCTCCACCTCTGGCATCCTCTGGATGAAGACACCAGAGAGGGAGTGGGGCTGGGTTTACTGGTCACTGTCTGTGTGCTTCAGGCCTTGCCTCCACTCTAAAATGGCTGGCTTTTGTTGAGTCTTCAGAACCATCAGATAGTTACTGTTTTTAGCATTCTCTCCAACTTTATAGCTGTTACTTGTAAGAGATCTGGTTTGTTAGAAGCTTATTACTTCATACCAGAAGTGTATGAAGTTAAAAGAAAAATCTCTAGTTTATTTAAAAGAAATTTTTGTTCTAACTTTTATTCTCAAGGCATTATATACTCATTGTGGGAAATTGGGAGGGGTTAATAAATTGTAATGAATGTGAAAAAAAAATCACCCTTAATCCACATTAACATTTTGTTATAATTCTTTTGGTATTACACAACTGAATGTGCTATACATAAAATTTTAAAATCTGTTCTTGCTTAAAACTACGTGAGAAGTGTTTTGCCATGCCACTGAAATATTCTTAGTAGCTATTTTTCTTGTTGTTTTTATGGCAGGATAACATTGTGTAAATATGCATAGAATGTTTTATATCACCGTTTCTTAATGCTTCTCTCATTGGTTGTTCACCACTTTCACTTTCTCATATGGCCCTGTGGTGGATGTCTTTATGTACACATTATGGTGCCCTTTCCTACTGTTCCTTTGGCATGCCTAGTAGTCGAAACATTGGATTTCAAAGTGAGTGATGGTGTTTGAGGTTGCTCTTACATGCAACTAAATTTCTTTTTAGGGGGCACCTGGGTGGCTCAGTCAGTTGAGCCAACTCTTGGTTTTGGTTCAGGTCATGATCTCATGGGTCATGAGATCAAACCCCACATGGGGAACCACACTAAATGGGGAGTCTGCTTGAGGATTCTCTTCCTCTGCCCCTTTCCCCATGAGTGTGTGCACTCTTCTCTCTCTCTCTCTCTCTCATAAATAGATTTATCCTTTAAAAATTGCTTTTTAGGGACGCCTGGGTGGCTCAGTTGGTTAAACAGCTGCCTTCTGCTCAGGTCATGATCCCAGCGTCCTGGGATCGAGTCCCACATCGGGCTCCTTGCTCCGCAGGGAGCCTGCTTCTCCCTCTGCCACTCTGTCTGCCTGTGCTCGCTCTCTCTCTCTCTCTCTGACAAATAAATAAATTTAAAAAAAAAACTTTGAAAAAAATTGCTTTTTAGAAAGTCTGATCTATTTAACACTTGCAAGAATATTCTGCTTACTGCACCTTCCAACCATTAACATTAGATTTTTGATGTTTTCTCATTTTATGGATGGGAACTCTCCTCATCTGTTTTTGGTGGGTTTTGATTAACTTTTGGTCGAACTTTTTCAGACCACTTCAAAAATTGACATTTACCTGTTTTAAAGTGATTTATTTATATTCTGTGCCTATTAAATGTATATATTTCATTCTACTTGTTTAAATAACTGATTCCAAAATTATTTTACGGTAGGTGAGACAGAACCTAATATCATACCTGTAATACTTATTTACAATGAAAATAGTTTCTTTCACTGTCTCATTTCTTTTTTATTATCTCCCTGAGTATCTTCATGTTTGCTAAATCATTTACTTTACCTAGTAACCTGAAGTTTGCTAAGCGTGATGGACTGTAAGCAGTACAATTTAGTTGAAAACAAAATAATTGCACTTGGATTGAGACTAAAATAGCTGCTTAAGCCTCTTATAACTTTTCTTGTAGGATTTAGAGAGGTCATTCCCCTTTCTTTAAAAATGTGAAAAACTGCTTTTTGTTTGGATATTTTCATATGTGGTTTCATATTTGAGTAGGAATGTAACTAGAAAGTATTTATCATATTTCAAGTTTTGGGTGAAAATATGATTTGTTAATGATACAAAATTGATGCTTTCTTTCTCCATGAGGAAACTTCTTTTGTGGGGCTGTCCATTGACACAAAAATTAGATGGTGATTTTTTACTTGCATCCTTCTTAACGGTTGTACAATTTTTGGACATTGCCTTGGGAGCTAGGGGGAATTGGAAGGGTATTTTTACTTCCACTCTACTTCTGTGGGCAGTTTGTGCTCAGCCATTTGGAGGGTGGTAGTGAACTAATGGCTTTACTTTATATAAACTATATTTTTATGTAGAACTCTCATTAAGCAGCATGAATTGAGACCTCTCTTCCCTTTTACGGTTTGACTCTCCCCTTCCACTTGGCACTCACTGAAGGTTCATTGCACCTCTTCCTCTTGGGTCCATATTGTTTACCGCTGTATTTTCTTTGTCCAAGAATCATGGCTAGGAGTGTGTTTAATTATAAGACACCATGATGGATCATCTCATTAAACAAGAGTGATTCCAGCTAATACCGCACACAGTGTATTTGCTGTGTGGAGAGTTGTATAGGACTGACCATCAAGTCTGAATCATTAGAGCCAATAATTTATGTATAAGCCTGGGGATACTGTGCATAGAAAGAATAACTTTACCTTTGAAAATAACATTGAAAAGCAGAACAAAATATTAAGATGCATAAACCAAATTATATGGAAAAATGAGGTAGCAGTGTATATTGGGAAAGAATTTCAGAATATATGTAGATATATTGACTTTAATTTACTCATCAGGGAGTTTTATTAACATGCCTTGTTTTGCTACCACTGGCCCTTTTTGTCAGGTATTGTCAATTAGAGTGTACCCTACACAAGGAGTTAAAGCGTGGCCCACTTAGAGACCCTAATTTGGCTGGGCCTTGAATTATAAATCATTGGCTATTTAATTAATGCACATTAATTTTCGTATTCATAGGGAAATGCTCAAATCTTAATCCTGAAGAAATCTCTAGATCCTAGATGCCTTGTACTCAGTATTGGAATTTATCATTTAACTATTATTTAGCTATTTAACTGTTCTTTCAAGGAAATACCAATTGTGAGTATTTTACATGGTCCTTGGCATTTGTGTTACTTTAGTCCATCGTTTTGGTGATGAGTAGAAGTTCTGGTCATTTTATAAGCTAGCAGTCAATTCCTGGAGAAACCTAGGGATTTTTACATTTTCTACATGTCTTAATAGGGAATGAGGATCATCTACTAAATTCACTCATCAACAGTTAAGATTAATTTATGCAGTTCCGCTTTACAAACGTTAGTTTTCTATTATGTGCCAAGAACTGAGCTAGGTGCAAGAATGTCACAACAGATAAAATGTGATTTTTTTCACCCTTCCAATTGGGACCTCGAAGAGAACATTTAAATCACCATGAAAAGGGGAACAAGTTAGGGGAGGCTTCAGATAGGATGTTAGACTTGAGGTCAAGTTACCCCCCAAAACTGAGGCTTTCTCAGACTTACAGGGAGAGTGAGGAGAGCATCGTCCTGGAAGGATTTCGGATGTCTCAGAGCTCCAGGATTTGGTGTCTGCTATAGCCTTCCCTTAGCCGGGACCCTGGGGACAAAGTTGTTTGGCAGCTCACAATTGATTGGGTTTTAGGAAGTATCCATGTTGTGTGGACTGAGTCTTAACGAACTTCAGGTGGCCTCTGGCCTAGCGTCCCGATCTAATTGTTGCTCTCTCTGTGATTACAGATGATGCATGTTCAGCATAGGTCAGGTAAATGAAGTTTCTGAAAAGCCTCATGTCAGTTCCAGTCTGGTTTCTCCCCAAATGATTTTAAGACATGGAACTTTCAGGGGTTTTTTTGCTTTTCAGTTTTTAGAACTGTGGACAAGGGATCTTGAACCTTCCCAGAATATACGTTGGAAGGGAGATAAAAGTGGAGATGTAGCCAGCTAGCAAGTTACTACGTGGGCAGGTAGGCAACTTAAACTTCGTCCTGTGGGTGATGGGGAGTCATTGAATGTACTGGGTAGAAAATGCACTTGAGGATGGACTCAGTAGAGGTTGATGAGGAGAGAAGTAGAGAAGCTCATGCAGGACTTCTCTTTAAAGGCTTCAACTGGCTGTGGTTGGTAGGCTCGCTGAGGAGAGAAAGTACGAAGTTGAAGTGCCAGATAGGGCCCTTTTGCTGCTGTGTACTGGGGAGATAATGAGGGATAGGAGAGCCAGAACAGCCGTGAGACTAGGCGGAGCATATGCGCCAAAGAAACGTTGGAAGAAGCACTAGAATTTGGCAGTTACTTGAATGTGAGAAGTAGAGGGGATAAACAAATGAAAGGCAGTGCTTAAGTTCAGAGTGATCTATTGGGAGAATGTTTAGATAGTGAGGAGATTAGAATGGTAGGTTTTGAAAATTTGATGAAGAAGCTGTGTTTTGTGAGATGGACCCTGAACTATCTCTGATGTTCAAAAATGAAGGACGGTTGGTGGCCCTGCGGCCCAAGGGGAAGAGCACTAGTCTGGGGTTAGCCCTGGCCCCCTGGCCAACTATCTTTACCTGCTTTTTACTTAGTTTTCTTAACTTAGGGATTAGAACATACCCTCTAAGTTCCTTCTCGTGTTGATTTCCAGCGTGTCCAGTTTTATAAACCTCTCAAGTGAATATGTTGATGGACCATCCATCTCTGTTTCGTAGGAGAGCTGTTAATGAAGCAGCCAGAAAAGCCTCTGGGGTTTGCATGGAGGGTGAGGACCGGATCTCCTAGAGAGCGTCGCTGAAGTCCTGGGGAGTGAGTGCGGTTGTATGGGCAGAGAGCGTAGTGTGAGACAGGGGTGACCTGTCCCACATGGGGTATCAGAACAAGGCAAGTGAGTGGAAGTGAGGAAGACACAAAGTAATCATACAACCGGAGGGGGCCCTGAGGATGTCACTCTGGCCAGCGGCACTGACTGATCCTGAAGTTTTTAAAAAACAAACAAACAAAAACAAACGAAGAGGCCATCTCCCAAAGCCTCTTATTTGGCCTTTTGTTTTCAGCTTACTTCTACTTCCTGTTCTGTGTCTGGTTCTGTGCATTGTTATTCTCTCCCCGTGCTGCTTTGGAAGGTGGTATATCTGGTTTTCTCAAGTAGGTGCCAAGACAGGTTTGGATTTGAATACAGACCGGAATCCACATTTCTGGTTTAGTACAGCAGCTCCTGGCGTCTTAGTTCCACAGTCAGTGCGGGTGTTTACTTTAGAGGGAATTTGTTGCTTCTGATGAAACCACGGCGAGTGAATAGCCATAATGGAGGAACCGTCAGAGGATGAGGACCATCAGCAATTTGGTATTAATTATTCACTATTAGTACTTCGTGAACATCTGTCCCAGGACTTGGGGAAGGGCTAGCTGTTGGCAGGGGAGGAGAGTCTCCAGTGAGAGATGAGAAAGGACCCGGACGCTCTCTTACTCTCGCTCATAGCTTGTGCCTCTGTTGTTGGAGGGGCTTGCGAATTGCTCTTCCAAAGTATTTTTCCTGCCGGAGAAACTGTTTCAATAACACGGTTGTTCTGTTCTAACGCTCTGGAGAAGAAAAATGGAAAGTGTGTTTTTCCTCACAGGTACCTTGTTTCTCTCATTTGTTCATTTGCTATGAATTTACTGTCTATTTTGGGAGAGGACCCAGTATTTATAAAATATGTTAGATGCTGTGGGATGGAGAATGTGGATTCAACAAAGTCACTAAAAAGATATATATTAGGGGTGCCTGGGTGGTTCAGTGGGTTAAGTCTCTGCCCTCAGCTCAGGTCATGATCCCAGGGTCCTGGGATTGAGCCCCGCATCAGGCTCTCTACTCAGCAGGGAGCCCGCTTCTCTCTCTGCCTGTCAAATAAATCTGTCTGTGATCTCTGTCTGTCAAATAAATAAAATCTTTAAAAAATAAAGAAAAAGGTATATATTAGTGATATATCATTGTAGTGTCCAAAAGCCATATAGATATACGGAGCCCTTAAAGTCCTTCTGAAACTATTGATTTTTAGGCGTGGGGTATTTTCTTGTATTCAGTATAAATGTGAGCAACAATGGAATGATTTTTAATGCCAGTTTTAGAAATAGTCCTAAGAGGGTAGAAGTTAGAAAATGATTATCATTGTGGTATTTTGGTGGGCAGTGTTTGTAGAGGTAATTTAATAGTAATGTGTGTGTGAATATGTGTGTGTAATGCTTTGAAGTTCTGAGTGGCCTCTTAGAAGGTGACATTTTTCAAACAAATGTCATCTCTCCCAGTAGGATTGGTTGTTGGGGAATCATGCAGTATTCATTCAGCAAATGTGTGCAAAAGCAGTGCGTAGGTGCTGCTCTCTGCGCTGTGGGACAGCAGCCGTCGGTCGTGTACAGGACCCTGGCCTCCACTGCTCTTGGACGTTGTGATGGGAAAGCCTGCGTTGCACTTGGTGTGCCATTTTCAGTGTCTGGGGAGCTTTACAGGTTACAGTTTTAATAGTCTCCCTTAGTTTTCTCATATATTGTTTTTAATGTTCTCTCTCTCAGAGCTTCTCTAGCTAGTGTGAATATTTTCTGTGAAATGCAGATTACATTGCATTACTGGTCAGGATAAATATGCAAGGAATGCTCATTTTCTCTGAAACTCTTGCACCAGGACAAAGCATTTAGCTCATTCATATGGATACATGGATGTTTTCCCTTTCCCCTGGACTGGAGAGAAGGCGGCAATCCTGGCCGTGCTCTTTTCACTCCCCAAACTGGCTGCTTTCTGGAAGGCTGGTCTGTCTGGATCCACAACCACTTCATGGTTGGGTTGGCCGCCACTTTTAGTTCTGCTGTGACTGGTAGCTGTTTCCTTGCCTTGCCCTTTCGTTGGTTTCCCGTTGAGCATTGATTACACACAATGGAGTTCAAGCATTAGCCTGTACTGTACTTAAGAGACCACGGGCAACTTTGACCTTTGACTAAAATTCGTGTTTGTCTATACATGTATTCATTTTCTCACTCTTCTCTGAAGAGCCTTTAGGCTCTTACGGGAGGAATGGTGTGTTATGTCAGAAGTTTTGCAGTGTACATACACGGGAAGAGATCTTTGCAATACGCATGGTCACTTGTTTGTAAAGTGGAAGTTGGAGGAGGATGTAAGTCAGAAACTTTTCCTGTAAGAATCACTTTTTGATCTTTGTTGAAAAATATATGAGGTTTGTTTTCCTGACTAAGCTGTTCGTTAACCTGTTTAAGTTATAAAGGAATCTAAATTTAAATCTTAATTAATGGGCTGTGGCATTTCATATTCTCTTTCTTCCTCCTCCTCTGTGAGGTGAACAGAACGTTCTTGATGATTTTCTTGATGGCCTATAGGACAGTCTTATTTTTTGACTTTTTTTTTAGACTTAGAAGACCTCAAAAAGATGTGTTCCTTTTTCTGCACAGTGTACATTCCCATCCGTTAATATAAAATCACTGTGTTTTTGGCATTGATTTAGCAATTCACGCAAAATAGTGGAATTGTAGATTTTTGTAGATTTTGAGTCAATAGAAGAAAAACTGTATAATCATTAAATTTGTTCAAAAGGGGGTGGGCTGCATCACAGAGTATATATTTCCTATCCCTGAGGAAGAGGGTGCCTTTGTTGGATGTAATTCAGGGCACTCATTCATGGAGCTGAACTAGTTGAATAAGACCCCATCTGCTTCTATGATTTGACAATTCTGTAAGTTGGTCAGTTCAGTGAGTTTTCCTTAGGTCCGTTTATCAGATTTCACTAAAGTCAAACAGAATCATCAAACAAAATTCTCCTCCATTTTTTTTTTTTTAAATCCCAAAATCCTCCTTCTAATAAATGAACAAAAACAATTTTGTCCTTATGTCTTGGAGTGTAATTTATAAGCCTCTTGAGGCTAAGGCTACTTAGGAAATGCAGGGAGCGAGCAGAGTCCTAGGGGAGTGACTGTCCATCTTGAGTGTGCAGAAGCCATGCATTGCGGATAGGGCAGAACATCTCCATGGTTCAGTAGGTCCAAATCTGGGTCCAAAAACATGGGTGGGTGATCCAGAGGTTACCAAGGGATAGATAGTGTAGAAGAGGTGCTACATCCACGAGCAGGAAGATACCTGCAAGGTCACCTTGTTGGGTCCCCCCAAAATTGGGTACCCCAATAATGGGTCCATGATTAAAGGAGCGAGACTGATACAAAGCGAAGGTCAAGCAAAACTTTATTTCGCGACGAGCATCAGGAATCAAACCAACCAACCGTCAAACAGACCGGTCGGGGCCACCTCTACAGAGAGGACGACCCCTCCCTGCTTTCCAGACTAACTTTTATAGAGCAAAGGCCATGTGGTTGGGCCTGGCCACACACAGGTGGCCAATGAGATTGTAACACACACAGGAAACTCCGCAGTGATGCTAGGTGACCAATTGAATTACAATTCACCCTAGTAGACATTTGAACCAGCCTATGACCTGGTTCAGAATTGGCGCCCAAAAGGTGCCCAAAGGGCAGGGCCCATACTCCTTGGTAGCTGGGAGACAGTATGCGCCCCCACTGATTGAATACCTCCACCTGGTCTGACCCACCCTTGTATTTGGACTTTGTTACCTGGGACTGGTTTCCCAGACTTGCTTTTAAATAAGTTCCCTTGGTGGGGGGCCAAGGTCAATTTAAGTTTTACAACAAAATGGCAGTTCAACCGGGGTGGGGCCGCTCTGGCTGAATAGGCCCCTACAACCTGACCCAGATCTCTCATTTTACAGATAAAGATGCCGTGCCTCATAGGCAAAAAGGACAAATAGCACCCACAAAATAACCCAAGCGATTAGTGCCAGAGCTGTGGGTCCCAGCTGTGTGGGAACCTTTCAAGTGCTTCCCTTGAGACTTTCATAGTTAGCTGTTTTGAATACAGATAGGTACTATTTGGGACTTAAGTTAAATCTAAATAACAAAGCCATCTTGAGGAAGACTTAGGAAAAGGAATGGAACAACTTGAGACTTTTAAACATTCTGATTCTTGTTGAAATTACTCATGCAGGCTGTCTTGTGTTTCCAAAGCAACATTTGTTTTGTTTTATTTTTCCTTTTCTCTTTAAGAACAGAGTAAGCAGAACTACTTCTGAAAGCGCTTAACTAGCCTTTGGACTTGGTGCTAAAAGTTCCTGGTATTGTCCAGCAGACATGAAAATCCAGCTTCAGAGTGTCAGCGGAGGCTACTAATTAAGGAAATTGGCGTTAACCATCAGTAGGAGATGACCCTCCCTCTCTAAGCCACTATTAAAGTAGTCTTTCTTCCTTTCTCAACAAAACAAAGTATATTGATGGCAGTTGTCAAATTGGAAAGCAAGATTTACCTTGGATATATACCAGTTCATATTATCCCCTAGTGGGCATTCAGGAACTGATTGTAAATGTATTATAATTCTTACAGAACTTTAGAGAATCTCTTAATAGTGAACATTTCTATTTGAAATGTACATATAAATGGTTACTCCTTTTTTGTTTTGTTTTGTTTTTCAAAGTTAATAAAAAGTAAGTTTGTCAGGTGGTTATTTTTTTGGTCATCACAGTGTTTACTCCATGTGTTTTTAAGTCACATTTTTATTTTTTAAAAAGAATCTTGAGTATTTACAGTATGTAACATTTGGAGATCTATTCAGGATGTAAAGTAGGTAATTTTAGATCCGTATAATTAAATGGGTTCAATTTTTAGTCGATTTAATTTTCTATACTGTTTCTCTGTAGATCAATCCAAACTTTGAAATAGTTCCAAAGTTAAACAAGATTTACTCTATTTCGATTTAAATAAATAGGCTTATGGTTCAACACATTTTTCTGCTTCAAGTAAAAAATGTTTAACTGTTAAATTATCAATTAAAATACTAGTTTTTATCTCTGTGACTTTTTTACAAGATATAATAAGCAAGGTAATTTAAAGTTACCTAATGTAGTTTTAAATTACTGCACTAGAAATGTGCTTTATGCACTTGATTAGCTTATGGAAAAATTGAAATGCTGCAATAATTGTAAATTACAATATGTAATACTCAAACCTCTCTCTGTACTAAGCACTCCTTACAAATTGGAACACTTTAGCAACATTAAATCATTCATGGGGTACATATGAACAGAAACTTAATATTATTCTTCAGTTTTTTTATTACAAGATTTTTAAATTTATGAAGTAACCACATCTAATTTCTTAAAAATGTTACTGCCAGTTCACTTTCTCTGTTTCCTGTCATTAGAATAAGAAAAGCTCTACTAAGAAAATAATAATTAGAAAATCTAGGATGTTGTACTCGAATTTTCTTATTTCCACTTAAGAGGTATCGAGTCCGAGAAGCGTCTTTGGGTGCATGCTCTGTAGCGATGCTCGGCGTCCTCCGTCTTCTGTGATACGTGCATGTCTTTGTCACCCACAATCATGTTCCTGCTCGTGAGCCTGCGCTATTGGAAGTGAACTGTGCACTTTGCTGCAGGTCAGCTTTCATGGACGATTAGTGTCGTAACAGGACTTTGGTCACAAGTTGTCTCAAGTGTTTACCATAAAGACCTCATCTTGTGGTCGAGCGGCGCTGTTGCGGGAGCTTTATCTTCTGTGAAGCATTTCACGTTAGCCTTTTCTTTGAGACAAGTCAGGCAGCCGCTCCTTTTGCCAAGCCTGGCATCATTTTTTGCAAGAAGCCTTAGGCCCTTCACATTTACTGGGTAGTTTTTTCTCTCTCTACTCATCGTGTTTGCTCTTGTCCCCTCTCGGTAACTGTCAGAGCCCACATCGGTTTATTCTTCTGACAAGAATGGAAAGCGCTGTCTTCCTGCTGTTTGGCTCTGTGTCAGTATCGACAAGTCGCGCATGTTTGACGCTGTGTGAGGTGACTGGTTCCAGCAGTCTGCAGAAGCCAACCAATAAATCTTCAACGTCACTCCACGTCCTGCCACTTGATTGCTCTTTTTACCCTAATCTCACTGTGGAAACAGACACTGCAAAAGAAGGTACCCCCCACTCCCTCTCCAAAACCACTGTACACGCAATTCGGCAGGTCCTCGCAAGGGTAGATCCCACACCTCTGCTGGCCTCCTAACGTCACCCGGATATACCTCTGAAAAACCTATGTAGTTTCAGTGTTTTCCAGTTTTATTTGACCCGTCTTTGGCTTTTTGTTTTGGAAAGTTGTTACTATGCATGGTTCCAGGTTTAAAACAAAAATGATCTTTAGGACGGTAGTGTTTTTTCAATAGGCACTCAATCTCTTATAGATGTCTTTAATTTAAAAAGAGACTGCATTTCATTGGTATTTTTAGGTATTTGAGAATTATATTTTTAGGCACCAGGAAATTAACTGAATGTCTTCATCTGGGAGAGAATGAAAGTGCACACACACTCACAGTTATGTGTCAATGTGTATAATGTGTATAAATATATAAAAACATCGATCATATAATAATTATGTATATATTTACCTTTGTAGTACTCCTCCCAAGTAAATTTTCTCTATTTAAAACCAGTAATTCCTTAGCAGGCAGAGATTTCAGTTTATAAAATGTCCTTGGATTGACTCAAGGAAGGAATTCAAGGAAGACATGACTTCCTATGTCCCAGCTTGACATGTGCAAACGAGGGTGACATTTAGATCTGCCGTTTGAGTTTAGGAATCTTAGTGAAATGATTTGTCTCAATATCATTATTTTCTTTTTTGGGGGTAACTTCTAAGATACTATAGATTTAATTTCTTTCTAGCACAGGAATGGTCTTTTTTTTCTCTCATAAATTTTCATAAGTGAGTGTTGAATATATTGTCCTTCACATGTTGGCCAGGTCCGGCAATAGGACATTAGTTGATATGAAATTAACATTTCTGTTTAGCAACTAGCAACCACAGAGGTGTTTTCCTTTAAACCTTATTGTAAATTTTTAAAACAAGTGCATTGAGGGGGAATGCTATAGATTTTTTAATCATCTGGCTTTCTTGTGATTCACCAGTCCTTAATTTAAGTTGGTAGTTGTTTTTGAGTCCCACTTTTTATATTCTGAGGCTTTATGTTGTGCAGTATGTGTAGAGTATTTTCTGTGACCTATTATATTTTTGTACCATGCCTACTAACTAATGCAATTACGATGGGCCAGTGGGCCTCATCGTAGTTTAGTAAATACACTCGCTCTAAAATGGATATGTGCTACAGGAAAAGATAATTCATTTCAGTTGTGAGAACTGTAAGCCATGATAAATGATTTTCCTTTACAAAATTCCCTGTCTCTGAGACAGTATTAGTTTTTACTTTAATTACCGGCTGCCGTAATGTTTCCTATCCATAACTGTCGACAGAATAGACTGCTCCCGAGCAGAGGGTATGGCCTGTTTACTCAACCGTTGCGAAGAGTGCCCAAGTTCTACCAAGTCTGAGCTGCTGCGCAGGAGAGTGTCCTTCATTTAAATATTTAAATATTAATGTTTAATTGTATAGGCAGAAAATTTCAATGTCATTTTAAGGATACGCAACTTTGCCCCAGAGTCTTTGTCCATTGTAAACTTCAGGGCCTTGTCCTGCATCTTCACGCCATTTGGAGGGATGCAACTTTGCGGCCATATTGGAAAGTTCGAGTTGTTTTCATCCTTTTATTTTCTTTTTCCCCCCGCATTTTAAAAACAACAACAGAAGAGCTGTTGTCAAGGGTGGCTCTCTCAAAAATGGCTTAGTTGACATTAGCTGAAAATGAGCAGAACGACACTAACTACTAATTGATTACAGTAATTACCAGTCTTTGGCTAGTTTGTATTGGCAAACTCTATGTACTCCTGGAATAAATGTGAACTTGCAGAATGCAAGGAAAAGGTCACTCTCATTTGCATGATAGGCTTCATTAGAATATGCTAAGGACGAGACCTAGTGTTTTATGACTTCAGGTGATGAATAGCTACCATATTACTCTGCTAGATGAAAGCATGTTTCAGTCACCTTAATTTACATGCTCTCTCTCTCTCTTTTTTTTTAATTCCAAGAAAAATCTTTTAGGTTATGGCGAGAGAGGAGCTTATTGTGTTTTGGACTGAATTATTTTATGTGTATCTGTGCTTTTTGAATATAGCAGAGTCTTGTAGGTAGAATTATTTTGAAGGCTACTTTTAAAGGCAAGATTAGAATAATTATAAAGCTTTTTCTACATTAGATCTTCTAGTGTTATAACTTTTGTCAGCCATAAAAGAAAATGGTTTTTTAGTGGTTGTTTGAATAAAATATAGGTTAACTTGTTGGAGCTTTAATTTTAGATTTTAGCTTACAGTCTTTAGTGTGCAGTAGACTTATTACCTAGTGAGCTTTATTGAATCCTAGAATACATTGATTTTCACTTTAAAATAACGCAATTTCATCACTTCATTAATTTTTTCCTCTTTACATTTATGCTTAATTAATACTATTTCTGCACTAAGATTTTTTAAAATATATAGTACTGCTGTTCTTATAATGCCCATTTTTACTGAATGCCAGGATACACAGGGTGCCTTTGTCAGTTGTTTCCGTGGCATTTGTTTATTGTAAAAGTTGTGGAGGTTTTGTAGAAATACAGTTAATTCCCTGCAACCTGTATTTTTAAAGTTAAGAATTATGTTTCCCATTATACAAATGTTCTCACTTATGGTCTCTGATCATATAGTGATAGCTCCTATTAGCTGTCATTATCCTTATATTCTCATTATGAGAGAAAAATACTCTTGGCTCCTAAAAGTATCTTTATAAGAAGTATCAGCTCCTAATTAGCAGTGACTATAATCTGTTGGAACACAGGGTTAACACTTCCTAGATATGTTGCTATTACAAAGTTTCTTCATTCTTGAGAAGCTATCGCTGCTAGTAAAACTATGTAGAGAATGAAAAAGTGGACAGTTTTTTCTTTTATCAAATGTGGTTTTGTAATAAAATTGTACAATGAGCTTGCACAAGCTTTTTAAAATATCATTGCTGCCACTGAATAGGTCTGTAATTTATTTATTCAGGAATGTTGGAGGCATTTTTGATTTATTTGTTTTTAGAGAAGTTTTGTTAAGGGAGATAATGAGCAGAGCTGGTGTTAATCATTTACTGTGCAACTCTAAAGAATGAAAATTTTGCATATCTTTAGCACTGTTGGGGAAAATAAATTCACTCAATGCTAATGGTCTGTTGGTATAATTTTAAAAAATACTATCTTACTCTGGAGAAATGCAATATACTCTTGTGTTTTGCTAAAAGCTAAACTAATCAATATGTAATTATACATTTATATGTACATATGTATTAAGCAATCATGATTATTTGTTATCTGTAGAGATGAAAAATTAATTTGTTGTTGGTTAGTGCCATAGGTGACTACTGTACTTTCTCATGTATGGCCCGAGGCATACTTTTCCAACAAAGAACCGCAGGTGTGTGGGGCCGTGCGTGCCTGCACGGGTGTTCAGACGCACACACATGCGTAGTACATAGGAGATTTGTTGTGGTTGTTATAATTTGGAGTAATTACTGATTTTTAAATTCTTGGAGTGGTACATAGTCTAGATTTAAAGTAATCCTAGTAAAATTAATGATGGGCATTTATAATATTAGTTATGCATGATAGGGAATCCTATCCTATACGTTGTTTTATTTGAGAGCGTTTAGATATCTGTTTAAGAAGTGCATGGTGGTTTTCTAACACATAAAGATGAATTTATTTCAGAATCTCTTAACTGGATTTTATATTGAATTTTATGATGGTTGGATTTCCTTAAAAACAAGTTGAAATTATGAAGATAAGTGTTACATAGTACAATAGAAAACTGAAGTTTGAATATGGGTTAAAAATCAGTTACTATGCTATGGTAACCATGTCTTAAATGGAATGTCTTTTTTAATGTTCACTCTTTGATTTGACATCGTTTCCCTTTCGGTTCTTTCTGTATGAATAGAATAGTGCAGAATTTGTGCTGTCTGCATGAATGCTGGAAGGTGAATCCTGGAGCTTCTAAACCCATTTTCGGGTACTTCATAGAAGTTATTCGTTCTTAGAAGGAGCTTTGAAAAGATATATGAACTCAAGTGAAGTAAAATAGCTGATACCAAGTTATAATTTAAAAGAACCTCGTATTTGCGTGGCACTTTTTCCATGAAAATATTAATAAATTACTAGAATTTTGATACATCCATAAGTTAACTGAATTGTGAGATCTATTTTTCTGTAATTTTGCTACATGGCATATGGTTCATTGTATTTATTTAGACTTACTGTAGACCAAATAAAAATCATATACAATGTTCATTTATATTAACTCTATTAATTAATGATAGTTTGTCCTGGCCCTAGTATCATAAAGCCTTTTTTGCATTTCAGTGAGATTAGTGGAAAGTCAGACCTACTTACTGTTAAATGGAAAGCATTTTTCTATCTCCCTGTCTGGGGCTGCCTACTTCTTATTTCTTTAGTACCAAGTAAGTTTTTTTTCTCATCACAAAGTGCATATGACTTCTCTGATAAGTATTTTCTGTTGCTAAAGTGTTTCTTCTCTCCCTGCAGCTGTGGCGCGCACCAGATTATTGGCTTGAGTATTTGAATTTAGGATTGTCTAGGAGGGAATGCATAGAACTTTTCCTGCTTCCTTAGTAATGTCTCCACCCGTTCCTCGGGGTGCGCCCCTGCACTCCAGGTGGGGGCTGGCAGGGAAGAGGGAGAAGGGGATAGAACCAGGTCATTGATGAAGTACCGAGACCTCTCAGCTCCAGGTATTAGCGGGTCAGCAGTTAGAAAGCATGCACGGAAGTACATGTCTCTTTTGGCAGCAACTGAAAAGTAGATACATTCTGAAACAGGTGTCTTCCTTTCCGAAAATGTCCTGACATTTGGACTCTGCCTATTTTTAAAAGCTCATCTCTAGCTTAACTTAGCGGGAGAACATGCTTCGGACCACTCCTTTTCAGTCTGGGTTAATATTCCTGGGAGGAAGAACATGGTTGTAAGACTATTCACTGAACTTAATTAACTCCAAAAATACACTCTGAAGGAGTACTCACACCAATTATAAAACTTTGTAAGAGAGTCCAACATGTTTTAATTTTCTAGGATCAAAAAAACACACATGCTTATTTAAAAATAAAAATGAAAAAAGTAGAATGTGAAGGATTAAAAGAAATAAGCTGTTATGATATTCTGAACATTGAATACTTTATTATTTTTTTAAAGATTTTATTTATTTATTTGACACGCACACACACACAGAGCACAAGCAGGAGAGCAGCAGGCAGAGGGAGAGGGAGAAGCCGACTCCCTGCTGAGCAGAGAGCCAGGCTTGGGGTGACCCCAGGACCCTGGGATCATGACCTGAGCTGAAGGCAGATGCTTAACTGACTGAGCCACCCAGGCACCACCCCCCCCTCCCCGCACATGGAATTAAAGGAAATTCTGTACATAAAAAAATATGTATGATGCCTAGAATGTCATTAAGGACTTTATTGTTTATTTGTTGTTTGTTTATTTAATTTTGTATTATACTTTTTATAGAGCTTCACTTTAGAACATATCATAAATATTCTGGGCAAAATAAGAAATATGGTAGATTAGCTTCCTTTGGATGCTCTATCGAACTACCACATACTTGGTGGTTTAAACAACAGAAAATCATTTTCTTGCAGTTTTCGAGGTCATAAGGCAGACTTTGGCATCACGGGGCTAAAAATCAAGATGCGGGCAGGGCCGCATTTTCTCTGTGGCTGTTGGCAGCCCTCCACTGTGGCCTCTTTGCATCAGTCCCCACTTCCCTGGTTCCTGCTATGTCTTCTTTTATCTGTCATGTCTCTCTGTGCCTCTGTAGAAGGACATTTGTGATTGCCCTTAGGGCCCTCCCTGATAACCCAAGTGAATCTTCCCAATTTAGATCCTTCATCTCATAATATCAGCAACCCTTCTCCCCCTTTTAAATTGGCTAACATTTTCAGGTTTCAGGAATTAGGACCCGATATTTGGGGATGGTCCCTCTGCGCTCTAGGATGTATGTACACTTCCTTTAGGCCTTGCCCATCAACCATTTCTCCCTTGCAGTGGTCAGTCCGAAGCATTAAGAAAGTATCTTATAAGCTTGTCTCTCTCACACGTGTAGGGAATAGTAAAAATTGAATCAAGGACAGCTTCATCAGTGCCTGTGTCCAGCTGTACTGTGGAGTTCATGGCTAAGGGGTAGCAGTTTGGGAGAAGGGCTTTTGGGAAACGGCCTCAGGTACTCCGCGTGTATTGATACCGTACTGCTGCTTCAGCACAGACGGGTCTTTAGATTTCCCTCTTGGGAGGTGAATAGTTACTGGAGCTGACTCTGGGCGTCCCCTGGTAACCTGGTCTCCTCTCCCCAGTACCAACGCAGAAGTGGTAACCCAGCGACGTCTCTTTTGGCTGTTCTTCCGTTGTGCAAATGTGATTACTGCTGGGATTTGTCTGTCAGGTCCGGGCCAGTCTGTCACTGTCACTCATTGTCCCGGGGAAAGTTGGCAGAGAACCAGTGTCTTTTCTCACTATTAGTAGATGACAAGCAGCTTCATCATAGAAAGTTTGAGATCATCACTGGTCAGGTGATGTAAAAGAGTGGCTGCTGTACAGGAGGTGGCTTAAAGAGAGCTGCTCGGTCGATAATGTGTAAGATTTTAGGCAGTAAATCCATTGTAAAAAGTAGAAGTAGGTAAATCATTAAGACCTTTTCTACCATCATGTTTGGAAAACTTTGTATGTACTCATGTACATATACATTTGCATACTTGTATATTCATGTATGCATATATGTAAATATACATGATATGTAAATGTGTATTTTTACAGATGCACATTCATGATTCGAATGGTTATGTAACTACCTCTAAATTAGCATGAAACAGCCTTATGATTTAATTAGAGTGACTATTTAGGACGAGGATGTAATGAAAGATACAAGTTACCTTAATCATTTTACTATAACCTCTTTGAATGACAATCGTGTTGGTGAAAGGACGGTAGTCTCTGTCAACTCTCTAACCAGGTAAACCCCAAACCAAGAATTTTTAAAGCATTTAAGGGCCATTGTAGGGGTAGCTTTATCACCATAGGAAGGAAACCGATTCTTTACTCTGCATCCTCATGAATCAACCTTTTAATTATAACTTGACTTCCCATGTGGGCTTTTTAATAGACGATAGAACGTGCTAATCAGTCAAATACAAGCATTATGGTTTATTTAGTGCTTGTGTGTGTGTGTGTGTGTGTGTGATATTTATCTAAAAGAACAGTGTCCTGATTTATTCATATTCAAACATTTTTTTAAGCATTTGATCAGATCTAGATACAGTCTGAAATCACATTATTGGAATCCCAGAGTTGAGAAGTTCTTGGACTTGAGATTTTCTCTGACATTGACTTTATCTTTAAAATCAGTAATTCTTAACTGCTTTTCATCCAAAGTATATTCCATGTATATTCTGTGTCTAACCTGTATGTGTGAAACACTAGCAATATCTCTCAGTTGTCATATAAACACACCTTTGTCTGTGTAACAATGGGCAGCAGCTCTGGCATGAAAACAGCCTCCCCAGTATCCGCGATGGGGACTGTGAGCAGGTTGGAGGTGCTGAGGTCCTGTCTAGACTCTGCTGCTCTCCGAGCAAACCACCCAGCGGGGTCGCACAGAATTAGGAGTGAGAACCTGGAGCGAGGACAGGTTTTAGTTTTCAATTAGCAATAATCACGCCTCGGATAAACCTCATTGGCTACAATACTGCCACTGTGCAAAGCTCGAGGACAGGTTTTAGAAGGAGAAGCAGTGTAGTTCTTGTCTGGAATTCTCCACCTGGTGGGAAAGCTGAGATGACAAAGAATTCCCGAAGTCCTTTAATTGTATGTTACACTGGGGTGGTTCTTTCTGCAGTCAGAGGGCTCTGCTTTTTTAATTTTCACCTCTACTCTGTAGTTGTTCTAGCAGGGAGGAAAGTTGGAAGACGTTATTTATTTTTAAAATAGTTCAAAAGAAATGAGAATATTCACAGAAAACATGTTTTTTACGAAGATACTATTGTGTAAGACAATTCTATCTTTCTCCCTTACTGTAATATTTGAAAGGACATACTTTCTTCCGTGCAAAGAGAATACCACTTAGAAGTTAGCAGTCTGAAAGAACTGTGAAATACCTGTCCTTCCTCGGTGTGGAGTGGAAAATAATTTACTGAGAGATGAGACCAGTATCTTAATTAGGTTGAGATACATGAAATTGCTGACTTTGACTGTGTTTTTCCTATAAAAACCACAGTTTTATTTAGTTCAACCTAATGTTTTTTTTAGAGCTAGGCTGGTTCATGTGTTGTTCTATCTTGAATACCTTTTGACACAGTACTCAACTGCACTCTGGGCTATTTTGTTTAAAGTCAAGTCAGAAGTCAAAAATGAAGGTAACCATCTTTTTGGTGGACCCTTTTTTTCTTTTGTTTCTTCCTCATTTAGTTCATAGCGTCTCGCAGATTTTCCTACTGAAGTTACAGAGAAGCTTCATTTCTGCTGTCTTAGTGTCTTGTCTAGTGTCCCCTGTTTCTATCTCGTAAGTGCTGTGGTTAGGATAAAAAATAAT
Organism: Martes martes; assembly: GCF_963455335.1. Lineage (NCBI taxonomy): Eukaryota > Metazoa > Chordata > Mammalia > Carnivora > Mustelidae > Martes > Martes martes. The sequence continues at coordinate 4,262,753 of NC_137901.1, read as the reverse complement.
GTGGTTACTCTGTATATGATATGTCTTCAATATAACTAATATCTGAACTTAGAATAATGATAGACATTGAGGCCAGTGAGGGTCTTTATTTTAATTGTTCAGAAAATGGATAAGGAATCCATCAAGTAAGGAAACAGAGATGGGTGGGTAGAGGAGGAGAGAGACTCAGGGGATGTGGAGCTGAGACTTGCTAACTGATGGCATGAGTGTGGCTTGGTGTGGTGATGGTTGACTTTAGATTTGTGATTTGGACACACCAGAAAGTGGTGTTCTATTAACCAAGATAGAGAACACTGGAGAGAAGGAGCGAGTCACAGGGATTAGGGCTTACAGGGTGAGGGAGAGTTTTTGTGCCAAATTCACAATGACCATCAAACGTTTGGGTGGAGAGCCTTAGTAGGCAGCTGGGAATCAGAGTTAAGAGCTAGAAGGATGGATTCAGGCTTCAGATATGTTTGTTTGTTTGTTTGTTTGTATGTTTAAGAATCATTCTGTGTGTGGAACTATGGCAGTGATATCACCAGAGTAACTGTATTAAGAAATGAGAGCACATATTTTTTTTTTTTCTTTTTGATACTCAATGAGAAGGAACATGAATGCGTTTAGTCAGGATTTATGCTGTCATATCAGGTGTTTGTGTGCATGTGTGAGTGTGCGTGTGTGTGTGTGTGTGTGTATACAAGACATCCCAATTCTTGTTTAATGTTTTGGTTCATCTTTAGTTAAGTGTAAGATAATATGATACTATGAAGCTTTCATATTTATAATATAGGCGATTCTGAGTTCTTAAATTACTAAATCAGATAAGGACTGTTGTAAGGTTTATTTGAAGTGTATAATATTCCCTTCTAGGATAGGTAGTGATAAAATCCTAATGAGTTGTCACTGTTTTAAGATCCGTGAAGTTCCCTAATTGGTATTCGTACAGGTACTTTTAATGGAAATAACCTCTTGCAATCTAAAATGTTGTGAAAGAAATTTTACTACACTACTTCTGCCTTTATCTGGAACATTTTGCTTTTTTTGATATTTGTATATTATGTCTGTTGCCTCTAAGAGAATAGGTATATTATGATTTATTACCTGCTTCCTGTTTATAAGGTACATGTTTTTTGTATTTTAACATTTTTGAAATTGTGGTGTGTTGTGTTTAAAGTTAATTGGGGCATTAATTTGATGTTTTTCCACCTTTGGAAAAGATGTTAGCAAATCAACTGTGTATCTCAAAATCAATACTCAGAATCAGAATCAAGTAAATACTATACACTAAATTATCATAATGCACTACCCCAGGCATTTACTATTGTCATGGGGCACTTTGATTAGTTGATTCCAATTTTGGCTCTTCAGTTATTTTATAGTACTGAGTTTAGTGTTTAACCTCTGGCTGGACACACTGATTTCCCTGACCTTTAGGCGATAGATTAACACTGAGAATTTATTAATGAACTCATTATTCCTCTAACAGTCCTCTGTCTGTCTGTCACCTACTTAGGGAAATGATCCCCCAATTGTTCTGTGCTGACTTCCCCTTCTGAAGCTGGGAATTTCAGGCTTTCTGGGGTTTGGATTCATCTCTGTAATTCCGGCACAGCCTGGTGAAGCGGCACGTGCTAGGTGTGGGCGTGGAGGTGATCGGGTGGGTGGGATCCCGGCCTTTCGCCTGCCCCAAAGTCTAGCACCAGCTGTTCTTTGGGGGAATCCAGGACTCCTGTAGACTCTCTAGATCACCATCTCCATCATCGACCCAATGAATTCTGTAGCTCATTTGGATGTTTTTCTTTTTAAATAGCATGAGAGTGTTGGAAGGGATATCCAGAAAAATTTACTTGCCTGTATTTATTATGCTTTTAGAGTGTTGAATTAAGGTATTAATTAGAGAATATTTGGAAATTTAAGAAAATCTTAAGCAAAAATTTTAGCATAATCTTACCACACAGCAATAATCATGGTGAATTCTTAGTTGTGTATCTATAGTTATTATTTTGTCTACATTGATGTATGACCAGAAATTAAAAACACTCATTTTTTCCAAATAGTTCTAAAATGTTTCTCTTTAGTTCTCTTTAACTAAAACACCAGATATTGATACATTCCTTATTGTAGTTTTCTAACTTCACTTGTCTTTCTTTTTTTTTTTTTTCTTTTTGGTCTGAACAATAGGTTTAAATCAAGGTCCTTCTAAAAAAAATCAGTCTGTCATGAGAATATAGGTTTATCTTTGGCTTGGTTTCTCTTTCACTAAAGCAAGCTATGCTTATTTATAATTCAAAAAAAATCTATGTGTCTACATTTTTATGACTACGTTGCACAAAAGGAAATAACTATACTATTTCTTTCATAGAAATATAGCAATAGGAGTTATTATGACTATTTGTAGAACATTGAAGTCTGTCTCAATGGATTTATGTGAGTGTGACTTTTCCTAATTTAAGAATGTGCATTCAAGTTATTGCTGTACTCTCCAGTTCTTGAGTGATTGGAAAATGTTGATTTTCTTATCACAGAGTACCAAATGAATATGAGGGTTAAATTTCCTCTTTTGATGGAATTGCAGTTTTACTTTATACCTACTTCTTTTAATCTAAAAATTGGAACAAAAATTGTGTTCTGGATCCCCATGGTTATACTAGGCAAATAGTAAGAATGTACTGCACCTAAGATGCATCCACAGACGCCATCATAACTGCATTATTATCACCGTCTTAAGGTTTGGCATTGGAGGTTTAAATGCTAGGTTTCTGCTTGTGAAAGTAGATGTGGGCGTCATAAAGGACTGGCAGGATTTGTTTATTGAAGAAGTACTGCCTTTTTAATTTTGGAGTTTGGGCTCAAGTAGAATTTTGAGGAAAAGTGTAGTAGGTAGAATTTATTTTATTATTATTATTATTTTTACTATCCTGTGTTGCTGGTGTTTTAATATAAATTACTGCTTGACTTGCTGTTACAGTCCTTTCTTCTCAGTTTCCTGGGCCAATCTCCTCAACTGCCTCTGCCTTTTAGCATGTGGTCGTCTTCTGAGTGGCAGGCTGCTGGCCATGGCCGTCCTGCAGAGCAGTGGACGAACTCCATCCTCCCACGTGTGGAGACCACGGTTGGGTCAGACCACACACAGCGGTGTGGATTGCAGTCCTCCTGTCTCTTTGGATGTTCAGTACTCTGTCTGGAGTGGGAAGAAGTTCTTTCTTCCCAAAGGTTCAAATGAAGTTTTAGATAATATTTACTAACACTTTAAATAAATTTGACTATAGGTATGTTGCCTGTTTTTGAATGTATTTAATTTTTGAGTAATGGAAATGTGGTTACTCTTCTTGTTTGTAGACGTACAGGTTTTTATAGGAGAAAAAATGAGAATATGGATACAACCAGAGCACTTGGAAGCTGATAGATTTAACATAGAAGTTTTTGCTGCAGTAGAAACTATGTAAAAAGCAAAATCTAGGAATCAGGAAAAATTGGAAACAACTCAAATGTCTGTTTATTACCATGATATGATCCCATTTTTGAAAAGTTAAAAAATAAGCCAAATTAAGCAATATAGTATTTATTATATAATTTTATACTATAAAACATATTGTTACATTACAGTGGTATAATATAATATTTATTAGATTATATAAAGGATATGGACATATGTTGTAAAACTACAAAATCAAGTGAAGGAATGACAGAATTATTCAGCATATACGTATTTTCAGAGAGTAGGCAGTGAGATGAGGTTAGGGAAAATCTCACAGATACTCTTCTCCATACTTACGTTATTTACATGTGTTCTTTGCTCAATTTAAAGTATTATATAAAGAAAACATTTCTTAAGTTCAGATTTAAAAAGGCAATTACAATAATTGGTTACTTTGTTGCCTCGGTGTGTCGGGGCTGCTGTAGCTGAGTAGCGGAGCCTGGGTGATTCCTCACAGCTCTGGAGGCCGCAGGTCCAAGGTCCAAGCACCTGCAGATTTGGTGTTTGGTGAAAGCCTGCTTCTTGGTTCATAGACTGTTTTCTTCTTATGCTTCTGGCATAAGGGGTGAGGCAGTTCTGTGGGCCAGGTTATTTTTTTTTATAAGGGCACTAATCCCATTAATGAGGGCTACACCCTCATGACCAGTTATCTCCCAACCACCGCAGGTCCCAATTCTGTGAGGGTTAGACTTTAGCATGTGAGTTTGGGGAGGACACAGACATTCAGTCTGTAACACTTTTGGAGAATCATAAATGAAAAAAATTCATCTTGGATTATATGACTAATTATGTCTTTTTGGATACTGGTAAGTCATTTTAATGGTGTTATGGAAAAATAAACTTTTATATGGAAATTTGTCTGATTTTGACAAAAGGAACTCAAAATTGCTAACTTCCTATTAGCCAATAAAAAATTACTGTTGATTTTACAGGATAGTTGTCAACATCAGATATAATAAAGGATATAGGAAACACTGTAAGATTGAAGTGCTGTTAAAATATGACATCTTTCCTATTCCAGTGTTCTTTGCAAACATAATTATTTGATATTGTGGATCACAGACTTACTGCTTTGCTTTAAACTGTATTCTTGTTTTCCCTTGTTCTTAGTAAAGGAACATACATGGTTGTTTGTGTTCTTGTTCTCCACTGTTCTTAGGAATGGAACGCAGAGGGTCGTTTTTGCATTAGTTACTTCAACACACTTTCTCCATCAGTTCCTTTGAAGAAACCTAAACACAGCCAGTTTTGAGGAAGAGCAATTACATATAAGTAAGCATTTAGAGTAGTCAGGCGTCAATTTTCTCTGGTTCAGGAAACTAGTCTCTGGTTCGGTGTCCCCTCCCATACCACGCCGCCTGGCTTGATCCCTTTGCTTGGGATCCCGCTCCAGAGAAGGCTGGAGCTTGGCCAGCTCAATCGTGCGCGAGCAGCCTCGGTACCTATGTGTGTTTAGCAGTTGGTGTATCACTGCAGCTGAAGTATGTAACGCGTTTCTTGTTCACATCCATTTCTAGTCTTTTTTCATTCACTTAGTGGATTCTTCTTTTACTTCATCTTGCATAGAGAGACATAGCATTAGTAATTGAATACTCACCCACTGAAACAGAAACCACCACCCTGATTTCATTAAAGGCACCTGGCATCCACTCATTTACTGACGGGAATTTCATAGCATTCTTCATACAGAGTCAGTTCATACTTTGAAGAGTATTTGCCTGAAAAAGGGACAGTGTGTAAAATTGGGTAAATTATTTTTTCATATTTACTTGATTGGTAAGAGGTTAAATGTCATAAAGTACAACCACTGAGTACTGTTTTACTTCTAAAGTTAAGTTCCACAGACTGTAAGCTTGGCCTTTTACTAGATTGCTGAAGAAGAGTATCTGGGCTTAATAAATTAAAAACAAGTGATTCTGCCTTATATACCTGGCACGTGTGTATTACGTCATGGTACTCCTAGTCAGTTGTAAATGCACTTAAAATGCAAGCATCTCTTCTCGTGATAATCTTTTATTATCCTTATTTTTAAAAAATTACCTGGTTGACTTAAAAGTGAAATGATGTGGAGATTAGTTTTTGCTGATTTGTAAATTTATGACACATCCTTTTTTATTAACTTTAAAAAAATTTTTGTATTTAGGTAAGCCGCTCGAAAATGTTTCTAAGAAAGTTCTGTATGTGGAAACATCTGGTTTGTCAACTTACATAGTGGAAAATCATTACCTTTGTACTGTTTGGCAGTACAGAGCACATAACAAGCACCGAGTTTGGTCCTCATTTGGCGACACAAAGTCCAGAACAATGTTCACGCTTGTGAATATGAGTTAAATTCATGTTATCTTTTAAGTGGAACATCAGTATTTTGAAAATTAACACCGAATGGGAGTTTCATAGTGGGACTGAGAAAAGTAGATTACATATCTACTTTGAGGAGGAAGTAACCTGAAAGAAGTCACTTCTATATTTATATACAAACATATATTTGTAGGGAGAATTTTAAATAAGTTTAGGTAACATTTAATGGCTGCTGACATTGCATATTTGTCAGGTGTGCTAGCTGGGATGCCACCAAAGAGATACATATTCTGGTTTTTAGGCATTAGAAAATTAAATATTACTTGGTGATGTTTGAGTATTTTCAGAATACTACCAGTATGCATGTGTATGTAGATGAAGATATGTTGAAATATTTAAATGCTGTAAAGAGTTTCTTTTTCTAGGTTAAACTATTATTATCAGATATGAGTCAGTGTTTATAATACAAAGTTGATTTTCAGTAATTTTCACACAGTAAGTTTTGAGATTGGGTCACTTTGTTTTAATGTCACTAAAATTTTAAAATCATCTCAAAGTTCTTCCCTCTATAAATAGTGAACTCTTTGATGATTTCTGTATATGTTTGGCCAGCAACTATCAGAAAAAGCTTATAAAGTCTTTTGGTATTTAAGACATCATTATTTGAACATATCCTTCTTAGCATCAAAATTATACATGGCAGATTTAGCCTGAAATCAGCTGATGTATCATTGTTGTATTTTATTTATTAAAAACATTAAAAACAACTAATGGATTTTTTGTTTAAAATAGTATATATTGATACAAAGGAGGTTTTGATTCCATTTTAGTTTTTATCCCTTTTTACTTTAAAGGCAGAAGAAGAAAACCTAGCCCTATGGCTTTCAATCTATAGAAAATGAAAGGAATTTTAATTTTATGGCAGTAATCATGAGCAGTACATTAGGTTTTCTATAATAACATGTACCATTAAAAACCTTCCTTATGGCGGTATCTTGCGATCTTTACATTGCACCGAGGAGTAAAGAACGTTATGAAGCATGAGAATTTCTGGGCATCTTTACCTGTTGTGGGCCCCGTGGTGTCAAAGTCCTGTGCAGTCACTCTGGCACTAGCTGACAGACACAGACAGCCCTGGTGTCACCGTGTATTATCCCCTTGCGTACCGGGAAGTGCTCCCTGAAGCCGGCCCGTGTCGCAGAGTCCTAGATGAGGTCTTCATGGGTGCTGGCCATAAAAAGTTCATCAAAGTAATGAGGCGAGGAGAGAGCGTGGTGCTCATGGGCAGAGCTCAGCACCAAGGCGTGTGAACCGGCTCCAGCTGTGACAATAAAACAGCAGGTGGCTGCTGTCATTAGGGGTGGCAGATGAGGCAGGGGACTAACAGGCAGCCCGCAGTACCCTCATTTGTTAGCCATCGCCACTGTACCATGCAAAATAGCTTCCATCTCAGTCAGTTTTCCTTCGCGGAATATTCTACACCGCCGTCAGCATATCCGGGCTCCGCGCGTGCACGTCTCTCCTGCCTCTCGGGCAGCCTGGCCGACCTTACCTCCGTTTCCCTTCCCTTATCCGACCTCCCTTCCCGCCCCTCTCTCCTCCTTGACCAGGAAGCACTGCTTTAGCTGTCCTTGTTGACCGTGGCCTGCGTCTGCCACTGTCCCAGCAGTGTGCCCCAGCTTTTTAAGATCACGGTGCCGTCTTTGCTCGTGGTCTGTGTTGTTGGTGTGAAGGGTGTGTACTTTGTAGATGAGGACAGAAACTAACTGCCGTGCCTTCTGGCGGACGTCCTACTATCCTTGCCATCCCTTGGGAAGAATGTCCAGCTGCAGAGAGAGAAATCGAAGAAATGAAGCGGGGATGTCTGATGGTTTCGCAGCTGTGGTGTTTGAGGTGCTGTCCTGCGTGTTGCAGAACTATTTTAGGATTAATTTTCACTTAAAAGTCAAGAGTAGTGCTGTTGTGATCATAAGTGGCTCCATGAACCTTTCAGCAGATTGTTGTGGTTGAAAGTCAACCACAGTAAGCACAAGCCTTAATATTTATTGGGGGATTAAAAGTCCAAATAATAAAAACCATTATTTTTTCCTTAAATACTGTAGGGAAAGAAAATTAAATTAGTATGAGAATAAGGAATTGGAGAAATAAGGCCTCTTATTCCCATCTCTACAAATTAGATGAATATGAAATTCTGTCGCCCCTCTATTGCAATTTTCTGAAGTAAAACAGAGGCCAAAATTCATCAAGTAAAGTAAAATATTGTTAATATATAATCAACTCTCTGTCTATTGAGAGAAGAAAGACAACACTTTAACCTTTGAAGAGTAGTTCATGGTGTTTTGTAACATGTGTATTGCTCCTACATTTGTTGGAAGAAGTTTTTAAGTTTATGTTTGTTTTGTTTGTTTTTGCTTGTGACCCTGTGCGCATTTGGATTCTTTTTTTAACTTCGTAGGAATCGTTTCTGTACCTAACATGGTGCTCGTGTTACTCCATATTGGTCAACAGAAGCAAGACTGTCGCTGTTGTCTTCTGTGTTCTTTCGATGTGTCTCTGTCATTCTCTGAGCATTTTCTTCTTTCCGGCATAGCCAGCTAACCCAGCTTTGGGATCATGTGGTTTGTTGATTTATTCTGTTAATACCATATATTTATTGATTTCTGTCTGCTTAGTCAGACTTGCATTCTTCGATAAATCCTTTTTGGTAAATGTACTTAATTTCCACACATTGCTGGTTTTCAGTTTGTTAGTATTTTGTTGAAAGTAATTCTTTCATGTTCATAAAGGATTATGTCTTCGTCTTACTTCTGTATCAGAGTCATACTGTTGGGAAGTGTTTGAGTAAATTCCTTTTCTGTTTTTGGAGGAGTTGTAAAGGATTTGTTTTAATTCTTTTTTAAATGTTTGGTAGAATTCACTGGTGGAGTCATCGAAACCTGAACTTTCCTTGTCCAGATTTTTTTTAATAAGTAATTCAGTTTCTTTACTTGTAATGATGGGTCTTTTCAGATTACTTAATTTCCTTTTCCCAGTGTCCCATGTTTGTTCTTTCTAGGGTTTGTTCTTTTCAGCTAGTGTGTTTAATTTGATGGCATACATTTGTTCATGGTATTTCTTTTTATTCCCCTTTCCTGTGTAAGATCAGTAGTAATGTTCCCCTTTTCATTCCTAACCTAATCATTTGAGCCTTCCTTACCCCTCCCCATTGTTTGAACTAACAGTTTGTCAGTTTTGATGATTTTTTTCAAAGAACTAACTTTTGGTTTTGTTGATTTGGGCTATTTTTCTATTTCATTATTTATGCTCTTGTTTTTATTTTCTTCTCTCTACTTGTATTGGGTTGTGGGGTATTTTTGCCCTTTTTTTTTTTTTAACTTTCTTAACGTGAATAGTTAGGTTGTTGTTTTGAGACTTTCTTCTTTTGAAATACAGATGTTTAGAGTTATAAATTTTTCTCTCCCTACTGCCTTAGCTGTTTCCCATAACTTTTGGTATGTTCTGTTTTTGTTTCCACTCATCTCAAAGTGTTTTCAAGTTTATTTTGTTGTTTATTCTAAGGATCCATTATTTACTTAGTAGTATGTTTTTTAATTTTCACATATTTGTTAATTTCCCAAATTTCCCTTTTTATAGAATTCTAGTGTTATTACATGTGGATAAAGGAAATAAAAGTACTCTCTGTTTGATTTCACTCCTGGAAGAAGTATGGAGCCTTGTTTTATGTCCTAACATACAGTCACTCCTGGGGAGTGTGCGGTGTACACTTGAGATTGTTTTTATGTGACATGTTGTATGGACATTTGTTCTTGTTAATTTATGTATTTTCTTGAGTTTTCTCTTTCCCCTTTTTATCCTCTTCCTAATTGTTTTCGTTATTGAAAATGGGATGTAATGTCCTCGACTCATATTTCTGAATTTTTCTTCTTTGCCTTCAGTTCTTTCAGTTTTCACTTGATGTAGTTCAGGGCTCTGGGGTTAGGGCCTCATATGTTTATAATAATCCTGCCTGAAATCAATAATCAATCCTGGATTGACCTTTTCAGTATAAAACATCCTTTTCTGATCTCCAGTAACAATCAGTGTATTAAACTTTGTTTTGTCTGGTTAGTAGAATAACTGTTGCAACCCCTTCAGGTTAATGAGTACATGGTGTATTTTTTCTGTCCTTCTGCTTTCAACCCATTTGAATCTTTGAACTTAATGTTTGTCCGTTTTGAGAAGATATAGCTGGATCATGTTACGAAAACCCGTTTTGTCAGTGTCTGCCTTTTGGGTTGGAGCATTGCCCACTTATATTTCATGTGATTACTGGTATGATACAGCTAACATCTGCCATTTTGCTGATTGATTTCTACATGTCCTTATTTCATTTTTATTCTATTTCACTATTACTACTTTGTGTTATGTATTTTGTTTACCTTTTAAAGTTGCTTTTTTGATTCATACATACATGTAATGCATATGTATATGTACACACACATAAGGACATAGATGTTAATTATGACTATATTAATTACATTGCTATAATTAATTATATTATTATGTAGTATAATGTATCATATATGTAATTATTACCCGGGGATGACAATTAATATTTCAACATACAACACTCTAGCTTCGATGACTACAGACTTCATTTTGATACTGTACTAATGCTTTGCTCCTATATAGCTTCATTTCCTTTTCCCTACATTGTGTTACTTTCATATCGATTACATTGGTATGCTTGTGTTGATAAATACAGATTTATAATTATTGCTTTATGCAGCCGTCTTTTAATCAAAGAGAAAAAAAGAATTATAAAAAGGAGAAATATGTGTACTCTCTGTTATTGGTCTTTGCAGTTATCTTTACCAGTGGTTTTCATTTCTTCATATGGAATTGAATTTCTGTCTACTGTTCTTTAATTCCAGCCTGAGGTAGTACCTTTAGAATTGTGGTACAGTTCTGCTAATGGTGAATTCTTTTGCTTTTGTTAATCTGGATATATCTTTATTTTCTTCTTTTTTTATTTCTGTATTTTTGTTGATACAGAATTCTTTGTTGACATTCATTTTCTTTTTCCTGTACTTTGAATATGTTATCCCACTGCCTTCTGAATTGTATAGTTTCCAGTGTGAAGTCTGACAGTCTTACTGAGCAGACCTTGAAATGGAAGAACAGCCTTTCTGTTACTGTTTTCTGGATCCTTTCCTTCTGTTTGGCTCTGTTGTATCTAGGTATGGGTTTCTTTGAGTTTATCCTGCTTGGTGTTTGTTGAGGTTCTTAGATGTGCAGACTGATCATTGGTAAAGTTTCTAGCCATTATTCCTTGATTTTTTTTCCCTGTTCCTTTCTTGCTCTTTCTTTTAGAAATCCCACCATGAATATTTTGGTACATTTGATGGTTCCTATGGTCCTTGGAGGTTTTTCCTCTTTCTTCCTCCCTCGCTGTCCCCCCCTCCCTTCTTCTTCTCCTGTTCCTCCTCCTCCTTCCTCCTCTACTTTGTGTTCACCTTCTTGATGTTCACTGATAATGATCTTCTCCAGTTCATATCTGTTATTCAGCCCCTGTGGTGAATCTTTCATTCAGTTACCTTATTTTTTAACTGTAGAATTGTATGTATGTTTGTATATGTGTGTGTGTATTTAATATTCTCTTTTTTGATGTGTTTGATGAGTCATAATCCTCTTCCCTTTATTTATATGCATATTTTTATTTATTATTGATTTTTTTCAAGATTAATTTATTATTTGAGAGAGAGCATGAGCAGGAGGGGCAGAGGGAAAGGGTAAGAGAATCTGAAGCAGACTCCATGCTGATGTGGGGCTTGATCTCACAACCCTGAGATCATGACCTGAGCTGAAATCAAGAGTTGGATGCTTAAGTGACTGTGCCACCCAGTTCCCCCTTTCATTGTATATATTAATATTAGTTGATTTATTCTTTGTCTAGTAACTCCGTCATCTGGGATTTCTTAGAAATATTTTCTGTTGACTGTGTTTTTCCCTTCATTTATACAGTATTTTTCTGTTACTTTGCACATCTCCATTTTTGTGTATGTGTTGGTTGCTAACTAGACATTTTATTTTATTTTAAGATTTTATTAATTTATTTGACAGAGTGAGAGAGATCACAAGTAGGCAGAGAGGCATGCGGAGAGAGAGGGAGAAGTAGGCTTCCTGCTGGGCAGAGAGCCCGATGCGGGGCTCAATCCCAGGACCCTGAGACCATGAACTGAACCGAAGGCAGAAGCTTAACCCAATGAGCCACCCAGGTGCCCCGGTAACTAGGCATTTTAAATAGTGTAATGGGACCACTCTGGAAGTCAGACCCCCTTCCTTAGGGTTTGTTGTTGTTGCTGTTGTTTATTTTTGTTACTGATCGTTCAGTGACTTTGCTAAACTAATTCTTAACATATGTAGTCATTGTCATGAAATCATTGAAGGGATTGCGGAGTCACCTTGCTGGTCAGACAGAGGTTTCCTTATGTGCCTTTATTAGGAGTTCTCCCAGCGTTTGTCAAGGGGCTCTCTTCCGTTGTGGGATGTTTTCAGTGCACCAGCAGGCAGGTGTCAGCTCTGACTTGACTTCCGCCTGTGCTTATGGAAAGGTTTCGTGTCAGCCAGAGATGGGAGGTGGTAATAGTACCTTCTCAGGCCTTTCCCTGGCATACGCTCAGTCCTGTTAATGTGTATATTCCTTTTACATGTGAGGAATGTGTACGAGTTTTTCCAAGTTCCCTATGTATATTTCATCCTCCTGTTTTTCCTCTTAAAGAAGTTGGATTGGTTAACATCTTGGTAGTGTCAAATGGTATCACTCTCAAGCGACTGTGATCTTAAACATGTTGGTACTGCATTTTCCTTCTGTCCCCTCTCCCCCGAAATTTGCTCAGGCTATGTATTCCTCACAAAGACTGGGTTGTGAGTCAGTTCCAGTAAAGACAAGCCCTGAGAATAGAGCTTGTCAGTTAGTGGAACATCTCTGATAATTGGGCTTTTGGTGAATTCTAAACCTGCTTACCCCTCTCATGGCTGCTAGGCTGCAGGGTTTTTTCATGGCTGTCGTAGTTGTGATTCCCTTGGTTCCCAGGGGTCTCAGGGCTCGAGGGCGATGGGCATGGGACTGGGACCAGTTAAAGCACCACAGAGCTCACTGTCCTTAACATTATCCAGGCATTTTCATGAATATACATTCCTTATAGTGTGTTAGATTAACTTTCAGCGTTCTTAAAAAGTTGAATTTTCCCATATCCTCATTGCTTTTAGGGAGAAGATATTTGGAGGTCTTTACCTTACCTTTCTGGAAGTCTCTCAAATCATTTGGTGATTGTATGTGTGTTTGGAAGCTTCTGAAAACTTCATTAGGCCTTTCAGTACATTACTACCCAATTATTTGTGTTGAAATAGAAATTATTTTAAATGATTTTCTCTCTCTTTTTAAAGATTTTACTTGTTTGAAAGAGAGAGAGAGAAAGCTCAGGCACATGTGCCTGAAGCTGGGGGAGGGGCAGAGGGAGAAGCAGCCTTCCTGCCCAGCAGTGAGCTGGATACGACAGGGTATTCTATCCCAGGACCCTGAGGTCACGACCTGAGCTGAAGGCAGACGCTTAACCAACTGAGCCACCCAGGAGCCCCTTAAATTATTTTCTCTTTATTTTAGGTGACATTTATTAGAGTGGTATATTGAACTTTTCAATTTTTGTATTTTAATAGGTTATATTATATACCAACTTAATTTAATATTGGGACATTAATATAATTATCAGCCATTATAAATTATTTACTGTAACATTGATGGGTTCGATGGGATGATAAAAACATGTACATGTTGTGCTACCTCTTTAGAACCTGAAAAAAATCTTTTTTTTTTTTTTTTTTAACTTGTGTAAAGTGGTTATATATTTTTTCCTTCTAGATCATGAATGTTTAGCTTACTTTGGCCTTTTCCAATACCCCTTAGCAGTTTTTTGTTCATAGGATTTGCTTGGAAATTATTTATTGATTGGTTTGAATACAACAAGATATAAAATTTACATTGTACAAAGAAGTTTTTGAGTAGTGCTTACGTGGAAGAGTTTGCTAATAGTATTGACATGTCTTATGTCACCCACAAATACACGTTCTCCCGGTTAATGTGATGTAGACCGTAACATAGCAGGCCTATAAACTTAGATCTTACACTTTCCCACCCTCTGCTGTTCGGGCTGGCTGCCGCTGGTGTTATTTGTAACTTCAGGAAGCAGCTGAGTGCTTTTTGTGACTGTGATTTTAAGGTTGTATGAAATTCACATTCATTTCTTGAACTTACTACATTCTTGCTAATTGTGACGTTTTTAACCTTTCTGCACATCGTACCTTTGCAGATACCTACCTTTACAAATCCTACTATATACAAATCATACACCAGTATATAAATGATACTAAGTAAAATAGGAAACCCAAAAACCATGTTTTCATCAAATTGTGCTGTGTATATTCTTTTTTGTATAGAGCTTCCAAACTTCAAATTGCTGCTCTTTGTTTAGAATTGCTCTCCTTTATCGTAATATGAGACAGTTCCAGTTCCTGAAGTACCACAGAAGCTGCTTACTTATAGTGTGTATTTTTTTTTTTTTTTAAGTTTTTGCTGCAATTCCTGAACCTCAGGCTTTTCTTAGCAATTGCTGGCATTCTCTCTGTTGTTCCTGCAGTAGGATGTCTGCTGTGTGTCCTGGCGCCGCCATCTCCGTCTTGAGGTCTGGAGGTGTAGCTGAGCCAAGAGTGGCCGCGTGCGCGCTGCACCAGTTTGCCTTGTTCCCCGTGACTTAAAAATTCCCAAGTTTTTCCAAGTCAGAGAACCATAAAGGCAATGAAAGGGAGAAGGGGAAGGACTAACAGTAAAAAATGTGGTTCTTAGGAGTACATAATGGCTGAAATGCTCATGTTTTCTGACTTGTTCATGAATGTATCGTATGAAATTCACTTCTTTTAAAATGTCATCTTTGGGGTGCCTGGCTGGCTCTGTCAGTTAAGTGGCTGCCTTTGGCTCGGGTCGTGATCTCCAGGTCCTGGGATCAAGCCCCACGTCAGGCTCCCAGCTCAGTGGGGAGTCTGCTTTTCTGCCTCTGCCTCTCCCCCTGCGCATGCTCTCTCTCTCTCTCTCAAATGAATAAATAAAATCTTAAAAAAAAAAAAAAAAGTCATCTTTAAAATGACCTGAAGGAAAAAAAAAATTTAATGCATTTAAAATGCACAATTTGATAAGTTTTGGAAGATAAACCCATATGTCTATTTCTATGTGACAAGCACCTCAAAAAAGATAATGGACTTTTTTTTTTTTCTTTTAAAGATTTTATTTATTTATTTATTTATTTATTTTTAAAATTTCTTTTCAGCGTAACAGTATTCATTGTTTTTGCACCACACCCAGTGCTCCATGCAATACGTGCCCTCCTTAATCCTCCTTAATACCCACCACCAGGCTCCCCCAACCTCCCTAGCCCCTTCAAAACCCTCAGGTTGTTTTTCAGAGTCCATAGTCTCTCATGGTTCACCTCCCCTTCCAATTTCCCTCAACTCCCTTCTCCTCTCCATCTCCCCATGTCCTCCATGTTATTCCTTATGCTCCACAAATAAGTGAAACCATATGATACTTGACTCTCTCTGCTTGACTTATTTCACTCAGCATAATCTCCTCCAGTCCCATCCACGTTGATACAAAAGTTGGGTATTCGTCCTTTCTGATGGAGGCATCATACTCCATAGTGTATATGGACCACATCTTCCTTACCCATTCGTCCACTGAAGGGCATCTTGGTTCTTTCCACAGTTTGGCGACCGTGGCCATTGCTGCTATAAACACTGGGGTACAGATGGCCCTTCTTTTCACTACATCTGTATCTTTGGGGTAAATACCCAGTAGTGCAATTGCAGGGTCATAGGGAAGCTCTATTTTTAATTTCTTGAGGAATCTCCACACTGTTCTCCAAAGTGGCTGCACCAACTTGCATTCCCACCAACAGTGTAAGAGGGTTTCCCTTTCTTCACATCCTCTCCAACACATGTTGTTTTCTGTCTTGCTAATTTTGGCCATTGTAACTGGTGTAAGGTGGTATCTCAATGTGGTTTTAATTTGAATTGATTTAATTGAATCTCCCTAATGGCTAATGGCTAGTGAGGATGATTTTTTCATGTGGACTTTTCCCCTACTGCTGAAGTTTCCTGTTTTCCTCTGCATCCCTTAATTCTTGCCCCTCCCTCCCACCCCGCCAGCAGTGGGCTTCCCGCCTCTGGTGCTCAGCGTGCATTTGCTACAGCTCGGTGTGAGCGGAATGGTAGTTTTTTGTCTCTTGTCCAGGCCCTTTTGTCAGCAGAGCTGTTTTCATATTTCTTCAGTGTTGCTTTGTGTGTTGATGGATGATCTCTTTCTGTTGCTGAGTAGCAGCAGTTATTTATCCAGTTATTTATCCAGTTATTTATCCATTTCCCTTCTGATGGCCATCTGAGTTATGTCCAGTTTCTGGGTATTTAAAATTATGCTGTAAAGACCATTTATATACTAGTTTTTGTATGGAAAAGCCTTTGATTTTTCTTGGGTCAGTACCTATTAGTGGACTGGCTTGAAGTTATTATAGGTGTGTGTTTCCCAGAGTATTAGGAGCAGCTTATATTCCCATCGGGAGTGAGTTACGGTTCTGTTGTTGTACGTACTTGCCCAACATTTGGTGGTGTCAGTTTGTTAATTTTAGCTGTTCCTTTTAGATAAGTAGAGGTGTCTCACTGTAGTTCTAGTTTGCGTTTCTCTGATGATGTTGAGCATCTTCTAGTGAGCTTTTTTTGTCATTCACATTTTTTTCTTTGGTGAAGAATCTATCGAAATATTTTACCCTTAATAAATTTTTTCTCTCCTCATTTTTAGGCTTGAGGGTTTAAAAAAAAACCTTTCCTAGCTATAAATCCTTTATCAAATATATGTTATGCAGGTATTTTCTGCTACTCTGTGACTTTATTTTCTTTAAAGGAGAATTTTTATATGTTGATATTGTTAAATTTATATTATTTGTTCATTTATGTGTCCTTTTTTTGTTGTAATATCCAAGAAGTCTTTTCTCTCAAGATCACAAAGATTTTCTCTTATGTTTTCTTCTAGAAGAGGTATACTCTTAGGTTTTACATTTAGGCCTATTCATTTTGAGGTTATTTTTATAAATAGTGAAAAGTATAAGCTGAAGATAATTTCCATTTCTTTTGGTCTTTGTTCCTCACTTGTATTTTGTCTATAAATCTGCCATCATTCTTATTTTTGGTCCTGTGTACATAATGTCTCTCTTTTTTCTGTGTACATTTAAGATTTTTTCTTCATCATTGGTTTTCTTTATATTTTGCTTTAATTATAGTTTATTGGGCTTTTTGTGTCTGTGAGTTCATCGTTTTCCTCAAATTTGGGGAATTTTTGGCCGCTATTCAGTTACTCTCCTCCTCCCACACTGCATTTTGGGCATTCCAGTTATGTTACTTGAAATTGAGAACTAATTCTGTTTTCGGTTTTACAAATTTTCTTTCTGTGCTGTTATTTTAATTTTTTAAATTTTGATTTCTTCAGGCTCACTATTTTGTGTGTAAATCTATCATTAATTTCATCTAAGTGAATTAATTTCTTCTAGTTTTTAATCTCTAAATGTTTGCCTTGGGTCTTTTTTCTTTCTTCCATCTTTCTACTTAAGGTTGTGGTCATTTGGCATGTATCATAGTATTTTGATATCCTTTTGTGCTGGTTTTAATATCTTGTCTGTTCTGCATTTAGTTGATTAAGTTTTGTCCTTATTATTATGGGTCCTATTTTCCTCCTCGTAAGACTGGTAATTTTTCATTTTTTCCTGGACATTGTAAATTTTGCTTTGTTGCTCCTACTCATTTTTTATGTTAGTAAATATTCTTGAGCTTTGTTCTGGGTTGTAGTTAATTCATTTGGAAAAAGTTTGATATTTTGTGCATCACTTTTGTGCAGAATTGGAATAGTGCTTAGTCTGTGGCTACTCTCTGTTGCCGAGGTGGGCTCTTCTGTATGCCCCGTGCATGAGTCATCAGGTTCTCAAGGCTGGCCCTGGATGAGCACTGATGACTACTGTTTCTTCTGATGTTTTCTGTCTTTTCTTGACCACACCATTGTGACATTTCTTCAGACATGCAACTTGATCGGTAACTAAGTGCATGCTCCCTACACTCTCTCTGCTGATTTCGACTTCTCGCTGTGCATGTAGGTCTCTCCTCTCAGTTACTCTCGCCTGTGAATTTCAGCTGCTTGGTCGTCATGTCGTCTCAGTTTGTCTCAGCTCATCTGATGAGTTGTTGCTCAGAGGTCTGCTCATCTCCAGCCGCATTTTCCCACCTTGTTCCACTGTCAGTGAACTGTCTCTCTGAGTTCACTTTCTTTGCCTGATGTTCCTTGTCCTAAAAATTATTATTTCACATATGTTGTTTATTTTTTTGGTGGTTTTGGGTGTGAACGGTCAATCCCTGTCACTCCATTTGGTGAATTCTGAATCAATCAGCTGTTTAGAACCAGTGATTTATGTGCACACGTGTATAGATATATGTGTGTGTGTGAATGTATTTATTCATTCCAGTTTACTTACATATATATGTATATATATCTATATATCTGTGTGTATGTTCGCATGTGTATGTATATGTATGTGTATGTGGTTGTATGAACAAAGCTAAGTGATGTGTTACAGGGATTTGGCCTTACACAACCGTGGGGTCAGTTTCAACCAGTCTCTGTAAGGTGTTTCATTGCTTTTGATGTTGGAACTTGAAATCTGTCTATAGGGCAGGCAGGCAGTTGAGAAGTGAGAAGGATGCAAAGTGGGGGGAGTACTGAGTAAGGGAACCCACAAACAAACTGGGGCTGATGAGGATAGACCAAATCCCTTCAATGTTTTCATAGTCCTTGACATTGATGAGAGACATGGGTTTATGCAAAAGCTACTTTCTTCATTAGTTGCCCAAACTTACCCTGTTGGCCCAACAGTCAGAGAAGCTGACGGAGGACTGCCAGGTCATGGAGAGTGGTGTGTGTTGTTGCTTTATGACAGATGACCCAGGAGGTTGATTATAACACAAGGAGCATTGCTTCACCTCTGCCTTCTCTATGTCCTACCAGAATTTCTCTTATGGCCTCTCTTAACAGGATACATCCCAGGAATGGAATTCTGGGGAATGTGGTTTGATCTAGCCATGTTGTCCTGGTGCAGGGTGCCAGCATCGTTCCCCTTGCCAGCCTTGCACTCATACACATTGTCTTCATTTGCACTTAATTTCTAACGAAAGGCAGAAAGAGTGCTCTGCTTCTGCCTAATGTGCTGCACAGTTCGGTCTACAGCCAACAACATGTCTACCTATTTCCTGAATGGGATAGACAACCTGTTTTTGTTGTGAGGATATTCTTTCTTTTTCTAATTCACCTTCCTCTTGCTATCTATAACTTAAATAACTTTGTTAACACATCTTATTTTAGATGATAAGGGAATTTAAAAGGGGAAAGAAAATAATCCTGACTTTATTATTATTATAAAATTTCTTGAGTGTTTCTTATTTCAGTTGGTTCACTCAGTTTATTATAAATTGTTATAGAGAAGTAATTCAGCCTGAACTCTTATTAATTGACACTTCTGTATCTCTCCAATGCAGCCATAATTGATGATGATGATTATCTCCCTGAAGCACTGCATGTTTTTGATATGCCTACTGAATCATTAAATAAAGATTAAATTCTGTTCTATAAAATTTTATTATTAAATGTCTTCTCTTGTGTTCTAATTTTTTTGCATAATTGTGTTCCACAAAAGATATTTATCTTAACTATATGTAAACCTTGATACAAGATACAGATTACCCCTTGTCTGTACGAATCTATCTCATAATGGTGTGTTCATGCCAAATTAGTTCAAAAGTAGATTGTATCATTTTAAAATCTCAGCTTTGGGCTCTTATTTATAAATAGCCCAATATGTGTTGGTTTCCTGTATACATAGCAAATATCCATGGCCAGCTTCAATTAATTTTCACACAAATTCCAACTTCAATATTCTTGTTTACCAAATAATATTTTAAAAGCAATAAATTAAAAAGCACCCTTCTACCCCCAAATTTCCATGAAATCAGGAGTGCCTTTCCTGAGTCTTGGAAATAGTGGTGTTGGATAGCTCCGCACTGTATACTGACAGGTTCTCTACCGGAGATTACTGAAGAGTGTGTCTTGGGAAATAGGCGATCTCGGATGGAGCTCTGAGTCGGCTGTCTTCTGGTTCCCGTGGACTTGGCCATTCATCCTTTGCAGACACAATTGAAACGAGGGGCTGGTCACCAGTCCCATACTGACATCTACTGCATTTCATGTTACTGTGTTATAGATTAACATAAAATATCATGGAAGAAATTTGAAGACAAATTACATATAAAAGTGGAAATCCTTGTTTGGGGGATTTATTGATTGGTGTTTTATTCCTTGACATAAACATACTCATGTATTTTAGCTTCTGCACATTTAATCAATAAGGACGATACCAGAATTATATGCTTGGGTAAAAAGAGACTCTTAATTTATTAATAGCAATCATTTATTGAGACTTTAATATGTTTTTTGCAGTATCTCGACACTTGAGTTTAGGCTTCTATCTGCCATATATAGATAGGTTTTCCTCTAACCACTGCTAGGTGTAATTCCGTTATACCCCAGTTTTCTTTCTTGGAAATTGAGGTTAGTAATACTTCGTATCTGAGAAATCCATGTAAACACTCACTGCTCTGATTGACGTACAGTGCTCTTATCAACAAAATGGTAAACTGTGTTAGTGTGTAATTTTTAATACCTGTATGGGCCTGTGAGGAGTGTCTTCCTATCCTGGAAAGTTGGGGCTGAGACTCAGAGAGTCTTGTTAACCAGTGCAATGCAGAGCGCGTGTGCTGAGTTCTGGGGCAGGATCTTGTTTTTCCTCATTGCCCTAAAGTCATTGGAGAGGTGCTGGGGGCTCTCTGGGCTCCTGGCATTCTGGTCAGCCCTGGCCACACTGCCTGTCACACAGTCTTCAGCACCAGGGCTGAGATGGTGTCCTCCTCTGTCAGGCCCTGGCCGGATGCAGCCCTGGGACGTGCGTGTCCCAAGCCTTGCTGTGCGCTGCCTCCCAGGGCCCTGTGTGCTCTTTAATTTCTGTTCACCCTGTTAACACTTTCCAGTCCGACGACGATACCTAACAGTGACAGAGGGTTACTGTTTTGTTTTGCCGCCTTCAGAAGAGTTGAGGTAGCTCCAGGCAAAGGGCTCCTGTTCAAATTTTTGGGAGCGTTTTCAGTAAGTGTGGCTTGTGGTTGGTCTTCTTGTCCCAGCCACCCTTCCCTCCTTCCTTCCCTCCCTCCCTCCCTCCCCTCCCTTCCCTATAGCCATCCTGAATCCATGTGGCATTGTTTGTTCTGATTCCCTTCTAGTTATCATTTCACTGGTTATGACAGTCCTCATCCTATAGCTTATCAATAGTACAGTTGTGGTCTTTTAAGTAATGTCGATATTGGATAGCGTCAGTTGGTCCTGCCTGTCACTGCTATGAACTGAGCCAGGGCCCATGTCCATCTTCATCGCAGAGCCTAGAGTAGGCCCAGAGTTTTAACTCTCAATTTCAGCACTTTTTTTCTATGATACTCTGTGTTGTTTCATAAACTTGGAAGTAAAGTACACTTCCTCTTTGAGTTCCTTATTTTGGCAGGGGTATTTCTAGTTAAAAAACAAAAAATAATACAGCAGACATATGAAATAAGGAATAATAAGTGAATTATAGTTTATAAGACGGAGAGAAGCAGCACTGAAGATTCCACGCTCAGGGGCAGCGTGTGGGCCTCCCTCAGACAGCCCGGGTCCGGTGCTCACTGCCGCTTGCGGGCTGGGCGGTCTTGGGGGAGTCGACTTGCAGTCCGTGTGCCCCAGGTTATCATTGTCAGATGGCTTGTGAAATGGTGAGGTTGGAAAGTTGTATGTAGGTGACTCATATTGGATAAGTTGTATGTAGGCACTCAGAACAGAGCTTGGTAATTTCCCAAGCACCCTAATAGGTGATTGCTCTTGTTACTGTTAAGAATGTGGTTGGGATGCCTGGGTGGCTCAGTTCCTTAAGTGTCTGACTTTGGCTCAGATCATGATCTCAGGGTCCTGGGATCGAGTTCCGTGTCCTGCTTCCTGCTCAGCGGGGAGCCTCCTTCTCCTTCTACTTGTCGCTCCTCTTGCTTGTGCTCCCTCTGGCTCTCTGACAAATAAATAAAATCTTATTACTGAAAGAATGTGGTTAATATCGGGAAGTCTGTAATTAAGGTCTTTGGAAAGGTGTAATATGTATAATTCTGGCAATACTAATAGTATATTCTTATAGGACGCCTTATTAAGCGACAGTGCAATTAACCCTTGAGAAGGAGGAGGGCTGACTCTCTGGGTGTCTGTCCTTCCTCCCTCGTGGAACGTGGGAAAGGCCATGTGTGCGCACGTGAGTTTGTGTGCAGGTTTGGGTACTACCTTGCAGTGTCTTGGAGGAATGTTTTGGGTTGCTGTAGCTAAGGCTGCATTATGTCTGAGAGCTCACTGCTTCTTTGTTGCACACAGAACTCTTACTTTCAGGAGATGTGTGACACTTAGAGTTTGTGGTTTTTGTGAATAAACCAAAATTTCGTAAGTTTTGTTTTTTCAGGAAAATAATTATAATTTTTTAAAACAATTTTTATTCATTTTAGAGAGTGTGTGAGTGGGGAGGGGTGTGGTGGGGGGAGAGGGAGAAAAAAAATCTGAGACAGACCCCACACTGAGCGTGGACCCGACTTAGGGCTGGGTCCCAAAACCTCAAATGACTGCCCCTCCCACGCATGCCAGTAATTATACTTGAGTATTGAAGGGTTCTCAGTAATTTTAAATTTGGGAATGTCGATAATTTGTTTTAATTTATTTATGTACAATTACAAGGGTACATTCCAAATGTGGAAGTTTGGGGTTCTGTGCGATGATTATAACCAAGAGGGCATTTGGGGTGTTGAGATGCTTGAGAAGCCACGAAGGACATAATTGGTTTGGTGTAACAATTAATGATATGGTAAAAGAGTTTGAGGAATTTTCAAGTGTTATTTAACACCCATTAACTTCTGATTTTTGGAGTAAACAATCTTGTGTGATTGTAGATTTTTTCCTCTATTTTCCGTGTAAAGTTTCGGACAGATTTGAATTCCTTTGAGAAACTTCAGGTTTTTTCTGGGTTCATCTAAGTTAATATGCTAATGAATAGGACAGAGAAGTGGATGGAAGATGTTCTTATGTGAAATCGTGTTTAAAACAATATAAATTGGGACCTGTTTACAAATATGTTTAGGGAGATATGTAACATATATCATTTCCTATGTTATGTGAATGAAGTTTCCGTGCTTCATTTAGATGTTGTTTTATTTTGTGCAGCGTGTTTTACATTTTAACAACAACCATAGCACGATCTTGATTTCTGACACTTTGAAAGTAAACTATCTATTTTATCTTGATTTTGTTCGGAATAAAACTGATGTACTCTGTCTCTGTTGGCCATTGTTTTAATAGTGCTCAGCATCTTTGTGTTTATTTCTAAGCATAATTACTCTTGTTAACCAGTTGCATTGTATTTATTTTTATCTGGCCTGTTTTATAGGTCATTAATTTTTGTTTGTATCTTCATCACAGGATAAATATTTTCCTTTTAAATATTGTGAGTACTTTCCTCATCTCAGTGAATTAAAAAAAAAACAAACAAACTAAAACCTTCATCCTACATCAACTACTTGATTTTTTCACTCATTAGTTTGTTAAGAGCCCTATTCATTTAGATCAGTCTTTAATCCACGGTTGATTTTATTTCTGAATACTTTGAGTCCGTAGCATCCCCTTTTTCTGCTCGCCTGTCTCCCGTGAGGTGGACTCTTTGATGAGGCCGGAGGGGCACAATGGCAGGACGAGCTCTGCATTGAGGTCGGGACGTGTGAGTCTTGTGTTTGCATCTTCAGCTTCTGTGTAAAAAGAATTTTACATTTTCTTGTAAAAGACGCAGGCACTTCCCTTCTTGGCGTCCCGGTCGCTCCTGGCTCGGGTTCGGCTGGCGGCGGCTGCGTTGCTGCTCCTTCAGTTGTGAGGACGCGCTGTTGGGACACGGACGTGCCGTCTAAGGTGTAAGGCAGGTGCTAGTTTTTACCTCTAAAAACTTTACCAAGTGTAGAGAAGCAAAGAATATAAGAAATCTAGAAGTAAGTCTCACGTTAAGTGACTTTGACTGTATTTGGTTTACGTATATGTTTGTTTATATGTCAGAGTATGGGATTACATTGTAAGTAATGTTTTTGTCTTTTTAAATCTAATATGCCTTGAAAAACATTCTGTTCTTTTTACTGATGCATAACATTCTCATATAAGTGTGGGATTATCCCTGAGCTCTTGGGATATTTTAATTTTTTAGTTGGAGTGCAGCTTTTTTGCCTTTTTTTCAGATGTTTTCTCAAGGGTATATTCCAGAAATTGGGATAAGTGGTTCCGGTGACCATTGAAGACTGATATTTGCTTGCTTAAGGATTTGTGCTTTATTCAGTTCAGTAAGGGATCATAAAATGTTTATGAGCTGAGGTGCAGTATGAACCTATTTATGAAAAGATTATGTGATGGTGGTCTATGGGGTGACTTGTAGTGGAGAGCATCCTGACACCCTAACATTCCAATAAAGCGGTTTGCTCTAGTGCAATTATACCAGAGAGAGAGAAGTATGTAATGTCTTGATAGGGAACAGTTGTGAGAAACAGCTGATGAGTTATGAACCTGAGGATGTGATTATTGAATTGGGAAGGTGGTACAGGTGCTAGACTTAGGGAACTTTGGAGAGACCATTCATGAGTAAAGATCATAACTGAGGGTCAGACATGGTTTAAGGTATTGTCAGTTCAGGGAAGAAAAAATGCCCCAGGAAAGGCCTTGGGTGCAGACAGAGATTTTAGAATCATCCACAAAGATGTTATGCATGACACCCAGGAAATGAATTACAACTCTGGAATAAGAATGAAAATGTCACCCTTTGAGGGTAAGAGGAAGAAGAGGAGCTGCCCGTCGTGAGAAGCAGCGTGCTCAGGGGGGTTTAGAACCTGTGCGAAGAAGCGCGCTGGCGGAGACTGAAGAACGTAGTAGTGAACGGTACATGTGTGCTTTGAGGATTTACAAAAAGAATTGTTTGACTAGAAAACTTTGGTTCTGTATCTAAAATGTGATTTTTAAAATACAAAAACGCATTTGTATGCCACTTGAATACCTATTTCATAATATTGTAGAATAATGAAAAGATGCAATCAATTATTGTAATGAATACTCATTACTAAGAGTTGCAATTCTCTGTGTCTGTTTCCTTTCCTGGCCACCAGCAAACATGCACACCACATTTATTTGTTTGTGTTGATTCATTTATTTCCTAGCTTTGTGCACCGAAAGGGCTTCAATTCAGTGACATCCCGATAGCAGCCATCATAGTTAGCACCTGGATCTTGCTATGTAAATACTATCCCTTACTGTAAGAAACTAGGGCTGATTCCCAGGTGTGCAGCAGGGAAGGGGCCTGGTGAGCTTAGAACATCTTCTGCTAGAAAATCAAGAAATGCTCAAGCACTAAGAGGAGTGATGTCAAAAGGACATAGTAGACAGCTTTTAAAGGGTCTCCATTGACCAATTTGGGGACAGTTTGAGAATAATAAGGCTTAATTACACTAATTGATTATAAAATGTGACATAAACGTGAAAATCCAAGAGTCCATTTAAAATTCGTGGAAAGGAACAAACAAGGGAGAGAGCATGAGACAGAGAGATAGGGGTAAATGGTGGAGTCCTTTGTAGAAGAGTGTCCTTCTGATAAATGTAGGAGAAATGATAGAATTAGAACATTATCATTTTGCCACCCTCATTATAATAATCAAGGTGGGTAAGATTCATTAATAAATACTCAAGCCATTGGGAGAAGGTTTTAGGGAAGAAGTTGGTCTCATGTCAGCTAATAGAAGCCACCCGCATTCCTTGGCTGATGGTCCAGCTTGTCCATGTTTGGGGCCAGCAGCAGCAGAGCCTCTCTCTGGCCCTGCTTTCTAGTTCCATCTCCTCTGACTCCTTTCTTCTGCCTGCCTTTTCCACTTGTAAGGACACTTGTGATTACACTGAGTCCACCTACATGATCCAGGGTAATTTTCTGATGTAAAAGTCAGCTGATGAGCAACCTTAATTTCATTTGCCACCTTTATTCCCCTTTGCCTTGTATCTGAACAGATTTTGGAGATTAGGATGTGGACATCTTTCAGGGGCCATTGCTCCTGTGATGTGGAGTCATTAGGAGAAATACACACTTAGAGCAATATGAAAATCTATAAGTCATCTATCTTTTATACTGTCCCATTAAAAACTGAAATTAACATGTAAGACTATAGTATAAAAGTAGTCTTCATTTACAGTCACTTTCAGAATGGTAATACCTTATTAATCATAAAAAAAGACATATTAAGCAAAATGGCAAAAATTTCCATATATATTTTTAATGACAAGTGACATTTGCTCCAAATGTCAAATCACATTATTGATAATATATTATTGTATATCTAGAACCTACCTGGGGAAATGGACTGTGATCGTTCTTTGGAGAATCATTACTTAATATTCTGGGTATGCTTTTTTGGTCAGGCCTACTGGGTTTACTGCATTCCTAGGATGTTGCTTATAAATATGTGCAGTGATGAAAGCTTAAGGTGCTTAGCTTCCCTGATTTTGTGCGCCCTGAAATTAGATGGCTTTGGTAGATCACTGCTATTGATTTTAGAGCAAGAGGGAAACTTCTCAGATTCCCATTTGTGGTGCTGAGAAGTTTTCGTGCCCCTCAGCCTTATCTGAAATCTGTGTCTTCTTTCTTCCTGATCGTACTGACGTGACCTCTTGCGAAGTCTGTTTCCACCACCTGGATTTTAAACCCCATGATACGGAGACTGCATTTTGTTCCTCTTAGTCCATTCAGGCCCTCGTTCAGTGCTCGGTGTTTGGTATGTGCCAGCTCCCAGTCACTGAACGATGGCTGTGGAAGGGCCACAGGACTATATCGTGCATCTTTGTTACCTCGTTTTCACAGCTTTCTGAGGTAAGTAGTATTGCCCCCACACTACACGTCAGGAAGGAGAGGCTCAGTGTGATTCAGAAAGAGATGAGCTGGGTCACCCACGCGGTCAGTGGTAGAGTTAGGGTCTGACCCCAGGGCCGATGGTGGGGCCCCTGCCTTAGAAGGTGTGCGCCCTGTCGCGCTCTCTCCCGTCTCCTAAGGTGCATCCCACCATCGACGTTAACTTCTTCACCGTGGGGCTGCTCAGACAGGACTCTGGACCTACACTGCCTGCGGTCCATCGCCGGTCTAGCAGGAATTCAGCGGGGAAGCTCAGGCGTGTTATTTAACGAAGTCCCATCAGTTTCCTCGTATATCAAATGGGATGGTAGTACCTGTTCCTACCTAATAAGGGTGTGATGACGTAACATGATTGTTTGCACAGTACAGAGTGTAGTGACTCACACATTCTCAACATTATATAAATCTTTGTCACTTTCAGCTCTCACCCACTGTGGCTCAAAGGTTTAAGACATAAACACTACCGCCAACATTTTCACTCACGCGGGCTAGAGCCTCTCTGGAATCGGGCGCGCCACGTTAGCAGGAAGAGGACCTGCTTTGCACATTACTCATCTGCTCAGGAAGGCCCTGCTCAGAGGAACTACAGTGCAATTCAGAGAGGTTCAGTTCAGCGCGCATCCAGGGGTTCACATGTTTTCATACCCATAAGCATGGGGGCCCCAAAAGCCAACAGCACTCAGGCCTAAGCAAAGAACAGACAGGAGAGCAGTGAACAACGGTCAAGGGCATTGCGGCCATCGGTGAGATGGTAAGGAGAGAGAGCAGACGGAGGAGCCTCTCCAAGGTTTGGGTCAGGCCTGGGAGCAGAATGGTGAAACTGGTTAATGGGTGTGGATTCCAGGCCCAGGAAACAGGACGTGCATTGGGGAGCGAAATAACACCCGAGACAGACCGCTAGAGAATTAGGTACAAATCTGAGCTAAGCAAGAAAAAAACAGCAGAGTTCTAAATCATGAAGGTCTTCCAAGTCATGCCAAAAACTTCAGATTTCATCCAGATTCTCCACATTTGCCAGACATCTTCCAGATGAGGGCTCCACAGATGACCACTCTGCAGGGTGTTAACAGGGATGTTACCGAAAGGGGATGGATGGAGGGCAGGCCTCAAGTCAGACTGGGGCAGCGCTGCGTTAGAGGACTCAGAGCCCCGCAGGCTTCCCAGGGGGAAGCAGCTCGTGAGCACCGAGTCCCAGAGAGGGAGGGGAGGTGTGCACAGCTCTCCCTCAACCTCGCGGACCACTGAATACTCCTGTCGCAAAAATCAATGTGCATCCCTCTGAACTGCATCTTTGGGCGGAGACAGAAAGCACTGCAGTGGAGTCAGGGATGCACCTTAGGAGACGGGAGAGATCGGGACAGGGCACACAGGCCTTGGGTTTTGGCCGTCGGGGTGTGGGTGACCACTCCGTTCCATTTTCTTCGCTTGTTGTTGTCTTAGTTTCGGAGAGCTTCGTTTCTGAGGCCCTCCTCCCCCGCCTTTCTTGGAGATTGAGATAAACAGATGGAAATAGTGTGTAGAGGAGGCAGAGTGAGTGCGTGCTTCGTCTCAGGCCGCATTCACATAGGTGGTGTCTCTGTCTGAAGCGGCAGGTTTGTCCGACTCGAGCTGTGAGGTCATCTCACGTCCGTCGACGGGAATCTCTTCAAAGCCGCACGCGTGTGTTGATGAAGGTGCTAACGGGCCCCGAGGAACGGAGGCTCTTGTAGTTGACATCCTGGTTTTCTTCTAGACGTACCTGTGTCACTGACACGATCTGTAGATTTCCACGAATACGCACAGTCGTACACACGCGTGCACGGAGGAGCACACCTATGGATAATGCGGTGCGCACCAGCCCTCGCTCACCAGCTGTCCTCACCTGCTCCCCACATGGGCTTGTGCTTCTGCGGTTTCTTTAGTTCTCACGAGGCTCCCGTGAAGCGCTGTGTTCCTGTCCTTTCCACCCAGGGGCTGGCGACTCAGACCGGGCGCTCAGTCTTCCCAAAGTGAGACCCTGGGCTGCGGGACGTCTTTAGGCCGCCTTTCGGCCGCCTTTTGGCCGCCTGTCCCCGTGCTCGATGTGCCTGCCCAGACCTGCTGTGAGGGAGGCCCTAGAGCGCACGGGCTCGCTCACCGGCCGCGGCTGGGGTCTGACTCTAGGCCAGGCCCTGCCAGCGACCCCTGCTGCTTGTCTGTTTTTTTTTTTTTTAATTTTTTTAATTTTTTTAATTTTCTGCTTCTTCAGCAGTGACTGAAAACTGTCAGTTGTGTTATTGTCTGGCTCACTCAGCATTTGGATGGGTGAAGCCTGCCTTTTGTCCAGCAGTTGGGGAAGTGTGGCCTGGGTGCCGAGGGGACCAGTGGGAGCGCTGGGGAGAGGGTGCCCTGTCAGTGCTTCCAGGAGCGCTGGGGAGAGGGCACCCCGTCCCGCAGTAAGAGCTGGCAGGGAAGTTCCCACGCTCGCCTCTTAGTCCAGCGCTCAGCTGTCTTACAGGTTCTCCTTAACTCACGGCGCTGTCCTGTGGGTTGTAACTGCTTACAAGCCAACGCGGTTGTCTTTCCTGTGACCTGTAAGTCCTGATCATCCAGCAAGTAGCTGGATGGTCTCTCGTACAGGCCGGTCTTCGAGGAACATCTGCCCTTCCCTGAGAGACGAGGGACACACGTAACAACATAGCAAAACCCCACAAACATATTGCTGCTGGTTGTCCCCTTGGCGTGAGTTCTGGAGAAGCTGCCCGTGCAAAGCTGACTTGTGGCCCCTGCACCGAATGCCCTGACTCGGGCATGTGAGTGAGGGACGCTGACGTGCCGTGGCTCT
The DNA here is from genome assembly GCF_963455335.1 of Martes martes. NCBI lineage: Eukaryota > Metazoa > Chordata > Mammalia > Carnivora > Mustelidae > Martes > Martes martes. The sequence continues at coordinate 4,232,995 of NC_137901.1, read as the reverse complement.
TGGCACATGTTGCTTTCTACATCTCTTTCCCTGCAGTCGCGTATTGTATCTTATTTACTTAAATAGATCAGTCAGATAATCTTTCATGACTCTCAAATGGAAATAATTTTGCAGTGATAAAACCTTAGGGATTAAAGGAAGAGGTTCTGATTAGATCGATCGATTGTGTAGGAGAAATTTGTTTCAAATTAGAAATTAAAATATGAAATGTTGGTACTGAAAAGTAGAAATCTCTAACTAGGATGTAAATGTTACTACTGTGGTGCTCTTTTGATACCAAAAACAATTTTAAGTGACGCTATTTTAGGCAATTCTAGGTACTTGGAAATCAATCATATTTAAAGAAAAGCACGATTTTTTATTTTAAGGTGTTCCTTTAGATTGTAGGGCATTTGTAGATGGAAAGCCTGAGAGTCTGTTCTAACATGGATCTTGCCCTTGACCTCAAGGCCAAAGGTTGGCCTCTTGTTGGATACCCCTCTCAGAGGTCTCCCCACTCATCCCCTGCCCCAGTCCTATCCCTCTGGCTGCTCTGAGCCACATGGCAGGGAGTCAGACCCTGGCCCTGGGATGCCTCTCCTCTCACTGGGGTTGTAGCTCCCCCCACCACCCTCCACCCTGCCCTGTCCTCCCTAACCTTCTGCCGCCTCTGCCTCCGAGAGCAGCCCCCGCTCACGGGCTCCCCCACAGCTGTCCTGGCCGCCCTGCCTTCTGGGGCTTGCCGTTCGCTGCCCCGTCCCCGGCCTGGCCCCTTGCCGCCTTCATGCACAGGCCGTGTTCCAAAGCCGTCCGGTGTAAGATTCTGATTCCATCCTGACCCTTCAGATCTTCCTTCTTGGTTTGTTTGTTTGTTTTCTCCTACCACTTATCACAGTGTTTAAGATGCTGTATGTTTTACTTTTTGTTCTTGTCTGTTTCCATCACTAGTTTTCATGTTTTCTGAGGCAGGGACTCTAGTTTTGTCACTGTGCTCTGGAGAGGGTCCAAGTCGGTGACTTATTGCATGCCCGAGTGCCCAGCCGTGTCCTTGCTGGGGCACGGTGGGCTTGCTGCTGCCTCCTCCAGAAGCCGCATGGTGCAGAAGGAAAGCTCCATGCAGGCACAGCTCTGATTTTACCCATGAGTGACCAGTAAACGAGCAGAAACACAGTACACAGACATAAGTGTTCATCAGGAGCCAGGAGTTTCGACTGTATAGCTTCTCAGATTTGGGACTGTTTTTGTCTTATTTCTGGTGATGTATAGATGATCAAATTTCCAGAGCAATTGCTGTGTTAATATATGAAAGCAAGACTATGTTGATGGCAGTGAGAGGTAGACTACATTCAGTAAACACAGATTGCTGGCAATATTCTGTTCAGATAGCTTGGTAAGATGATTTTAGTCATGCTTGACTTGTATCTTTTAATTGAGGATGGCTTTGGGACTTTGATGCTACTTGTACTTACGTATTCCAAATTTAAAGACTTTATACTTACTTTAAATCAGATTTTGGATGAATGGACATTTTGCATTTGAGTATAATTGAGCTGTATTTTAGTATTATAAAGTTTCCCCATAATAAAAAATTGTTATTCCTCCAGATATCGAATCTACAGATACTCAGCAATTTAAGAATTAGATTAGGCAGAAGTTTTCCCTCTCTGTATACTTCAGTTTGTTTCCCCGTGAAGTATAATATTTGTGTTTCAATTCTTAAAACTTACACATTTTAATTAATAAAAGTTTCTTCTTTCAGGAACTGCCCTGTGGTTCTAAGCTCACATCTCTTAAATTATACTTAGTCATGTAAATAAGCTGTGCTTTGCAACTTTGGGTTCTTAACCTTTGCTCTTTGCTATTAGCTTTATGTTTTTTTAATTATAAGAAAATAGAGGACAGTAGGGAAGTTAGGACTTAAATGGACTGTTGTTATTACTGCATTCTTTTTTAAGGAAATGAAAAATGTTATTTATTTTGTCTAAATCAAGCAGAAACAAATAAAGACTATCTTGTACTGTTATTCTTGCTAAGCCTTTAATATCATCACAGTTTGATTCTTTACATGTAATCGTTATTTTTCCATTTTAATGATTGATAGTGTACTCAGTTATTTATAGTGTCAAGCCTGTATTGTCCATAGTTATTACCTAATATATAAAAAAGAATGAATGCCGTTTTCAGTATATACAAATACAGTATTTGAATAATGAACTCACAGTCACTTAAAAATTACAAATATATTATTGTAGCCTCAAAACTGAGGTTCTCCAATATAGGAAAAGAACCAAAATAGACCAGACATGGGGTGGGGGAAGAGGCATTTATCTTTTCAGAAATTCTTTCAGTCTTAGCAGTTGGCATGTCTTTTCCATAAGGCCATAGTACTTTACAGCCTTACGTTGCCCGTTTGTGCAAACATGTCCAGATGAATTCAGTATTTAATGTTAAGAATTTTATAACATGCCAATTTGATTTGTAGCCCTTCATATCATAGAATGCTAATTAAAATCATATTTTTGCATATGTCATGCCTTTCATGTACATATGCAAATAGATTCTGTTGCCTTTCAGCTATTGGTAATTAACTTTATGAAGGACAGCTGTAATACATAATTAACAAAAATGTTTGCAAGCCCTTTTACACTGAAAGTTATAACATTAAATTTTTTTTTTTTTGGCTTATCAAGAGAACCATTTTAGTTTGATGCTTCTGAATGAGATCTAAATTGTTCTAAATAATCACACGATGTAATTAAATTGATGTACTGTGTTCAGAAGGAGACTGGTGTTCCATGGACTGGCTTTTGATTCCTGTCCATTTCGTATTTATGTCCTCAAAATTGAATTAAGTAAGCTGATTTGTGTATAAAATAAGATAGCGTGTCAGATAATACTTTTTGTTTGTTTTAGTTATTGATATCTTCTTGGCGCTGAAGTACTTTTTTTTTTTTGCATGTGCCACAGACACACTAGACACTTACATCATTTTTAAAACCTCTTTTCAAATTATTACCATGTTTTCAAGGAAGCTTCATGGGGGCTATTTATTTTCTCTTTACAGTCCCTTAAATATTTAATAAAATGACATTTTCTCAAACTCCTTCCATGGTTGAACTGTGGGATCAACTAAGGGGCAGTGAGGATTACAGTGTTGAGCATCACTTTGTCTCTCTAAAGACGGGGAAGGCAGAGACTGAGATATGGTCACTGTTTCCGCCCCTGTTTGCGCACCAGAGGAAGACAATGAACCAGTTCATTTACATACGGTTATTTCTTCTGGTTTTCTGGTATCACAGTACATGCGATCTGTAGGCAAGCGTCTTGTTTACCAGGAGTGCTGCTGTAATGTGCAATTTCATGTTACATTCGCATTTCAGTGCCTGTTAAGTACTTTGTGGACATACTTTTAGCAGAGTCACGTTTTAGTTCTGTAATTATTGTTCTTTCTTTCTTTAGGGTTGCTTTTGTAATGAAGAAGCACTTAAATACGCATCTCCTAGGCAAGCATGGAGTTGGCACCCCAAAAGAAAGGTAATTTTCGCTCATTTAAAAAAATTTAACAAGTATGATTATATTTGCATTTTAGGCTTTGTTTAATGGTATGAGTTCTAGAATTGATATCAAGTCAGTTTATCATGTTTTGCATTTTTGGTACTCTGTGGTTGGATGTCATACTTCATACCATTCTTCCACAAGAATTTAATGTCATTTTAGTTTTAAAAATTCACATCTAAAAATATTTGAAAAGATTTGAGGGCCTTTGGATTTGTGAAATTGTGAAATAAACTTGAAACAGTAGAAAAGTTTATTTAGGAGGGGATTGACCTCTGCACTGTGTTCGGACGAGCTAAAACAATAATGTGAAAGTAGACTTTGTCTATTTTTTCCTGCATTTTTATTTTGAGGTTTTTAAACAGTATTTTTAAATTCTTACTGTAGAATTAAGCATTGCTGATACTAAAAAAGAAATACATCTTGTGTCATCCCCAAAATAATACTGTAGTTGCCATGTCATGAAAAATAACACTACAATTATTATGTCATCAACTGCCAGGCTTTCTTTTTTCCTGCTACTGTATCATAATTAGCTTCATCACATAGACTTAATTATATTAGGTGAGCAGAAGTAGAGCAATGTCAGCTAGCAGGTGAGTATGGCTACTTCTAAAATTTTTAAATCTGTAAGATGTGCAGCTCACTCAGAGCTGGTGAAAATTCCTCTGTCCCTCCCTCAGAGACATAGTTGATTCCCCCCAATTCTCTACGACGGTATCTGAAACTCTGTAGACACTCCCAGAAACCTTTGGCTTTTAATAATTTTCTAAGATGCCAGTAATGATGTAGTCCGTTCCGTCAGTCTGCAGCCTACAGCCTCCTAGATCCTCTTCCTTACTTGTAAATGCTTAATTCCCTTTTTAAAAACTTGAAAATGCTCTTACCAACGTTTTCTGTGTTTACAAGCAATTTGACTTGACTGTTCTGTTGAAGGCATATTGCTTTCTTTAGAGTTTTGGTTTGGACATGACTGCTGGGTCAGAATGTTGAGTGTCACGTATGCCTACTCTTCATCTTTTGACTTCTGGTACTTCTCTTTGTAGCATTATATTTATTTTGAGCCAAACTGTATGTGTTGGGCATATCCTGAATGTATAATTTGTGAAATTCAACGTATTCTGTATTACTTACATTATGATTTGGGATTTGTCTAAGTTATGTTTCATGAATGTGTAAGGAAGCGGAAACAAAACATTTTTAAGTACTATATTTTGTTGCTTTTACATGCATTATCTCAGTTAATCACTCTGTGATGTTATTAAGAGTGCATTATTATTCCAGGTTTTTTGATCTAAAGCCTGAGATTCAGGAATTTGCAATAATTTATTCAGTGTCTTATAATTAATGAATGTTAGAATTATTTTTCTGACTCTAATCCCATTGTCCTTCCTTGGACTAATTATCTGACACTGAGAATCTTTACAATTGGGTACTTAGGGATTTTGTTCCCCAAATAAATTTTGAATGAAATCAGTCTAGATCAGATGATTAATAAAAAGAAAACACCTCCCTACTGCAATTCAGATGTGTCATTTTGCTTTTTATCTAGGAATGAATAAAGGTTAAAAAAGTGTTCATATCATTTCATACTAATGAAAACTTCATCACTATATACATAGTTTTCTCCTCCAAGCACTTAAATACAGTAGGCATCTCATGTGACAGGAGAGTGAAGATCCCAGGTGTACTGTTCAGTTCCCATTACCTTTTCTGTGTGCTCCAGGAGTTTGCTTGTTTCTACTCATTTCAGCCCCTGGCACCTGTAGGGAGGCCGCACAGAGGCAAGAGGCATGTCTTTCTTCCCTTTGAGACGTGTTAAGCTTTTTCTCTGGCCTAGACACGATTTTGGTTCCAAAATTGGGAAGGGCATCTTGAGTGGGAAGGCACGGACCCTGTCTTCTGGGTCGAGCCCCTCAAAGTTCAGGCTGTCGAGTTCCCCTCAACTGGACATCTTCCGCTGAATTGTTGTTTCCATTAAGACCTCTGTGTTTCAGAACACTTCTCGTTTAGGTTCCCTCGTCTTCCCGCCCAGAAATAGTCAGAAGGCCTGGAGCCCCCGGCGGTGGACACGTGGAGCTGGGGAGAGCCGCATTCACGTAGCAAAGTCTAGCACAGTCAGTGCCAGAGGGCTCCCATTCCACCTTCCTCCCTGCCTCGGAAAGGGAATTGATGCCTTTTAATGGCTTTAGGAAACAAAGAAACTCTTCATCAGCATGTTGAACCGTCACTTTTGGGCATAAGTGTTCTCTAAATTAAGTTAAACATTTTTTTCTTACCTATTTAAAACATTAATGCCTTGGCTATAATTTTGCAAGCTTGCTATATTTTAATTTCTCCAGGACAAAATAATCAGCTTACTTTTTTATGTTTTAAATTTGATTCTCCCCTCTTAGGCATTGCATATTATAGCAAATAGTAATAGAAGTTAGCCAAATAGGCTGTGACAATTAAATTAATAATGCATTTTGTTTGCAAGTATTTAGGCCTTGTGCTTTGACTGATATATGCAAAAATGATAATTTATTACAAATAAATTCATATACTTGCACTATAGTTTGATCAACCAGTAAATTTTGTCAGCATGACTACCATTAGCAACAGAAAGCTAGATAATTTCAAATATATATATTTTGACTTCATGAACACCTGAAGTGATGGCTTGTGTAAGAACAACTTTTTTTTTTTTTTGGGTCCCTAAATTTGCATGAGCTTATTTTAAGGTAGTAAGTACACTACTGTATTTAAGAAGTCTTGTACACTTAAATATAAAGAACTAAATATAGCCACATTTGATTTACATTCCAAAATAATAAACTCCAATTAATTGGCAAGTTCATTCCGAAGTATTTCCTATTTTAGGTAAGTAATTCTGTTTGTAGTATAGTAAGCCAAAGTATCTTTACGACTCTTCGAGTTCACTAACAGTGATCTAGAAAACTAGCCTAGGCACACTTGCCACAACCGCCAGGCCGTAGTGAGTTTACCTGCTGTGGAGGCCAGGTGCGTATTATAACGCAGGAAGCTGGCGTTCCTACTTGGAAGTCAGCTGGGCTTTGAGTGACTGTAAAGAGGAGAAGGGAAGGGGCTCCCTGGGAACCGGAGTTGGTGGTGTCCCAGTGCCGGTGGAAGTTAGTGGCCCTGACAGTGTCTTGGGAGGGCTCTTCCGCCAGTCCCCCAACTACTTTTACCAGTAGAGGATTTTAAATTGGATCTATGCAACAGAGAGTCTAAGAGCGAAATAATTTCATAATCAAAGGAAATGTACCTGTTTTTTCAAGTTATTAATGAATGGAAGTTTTTTTTTTTTTGGTGAAGCAGTTTTGGAGGCATCCGCTCAGGTTACAAGGCTCAGCCTTGCATTATTGTCCACTTGGGGGTGTTTAGCGCCCCCAACCCCCCCCCCGGGGGGGGGGCTCAGGGCTCATGAGTGCTTTTGCTCAGGTGAACGGATTTTCCCCAGACCTCCTTCAGACTCCTGAGCTCTTTTCCTTCCGGTTGGCTCTAGCTCCTCAGTTGGCTCTAGCTCCTTTTTCCAGACACTTGGGATTTGTGGCTGGCCATCCCCCTTTCCATGGTACCTTTGATCTTACTGATGAGTGCAATCTTCCCCCCACCTGTTTCTGGGTTCCAGGTGTCACCGCGACTAACTGTGGGTGGAAGCCCTGGCAGCTCTGACACTTGCTTCTCCTTTGCTCTGAGCCTGGGGACTGCACAGGACGTCCCCTAGGCATTGGGTCGGCCTTGTCTCCTCTCCTTTCTCAGAAATGTTTATATGTTGGAATTTTATGAAAGCATCACTGTTTCCTGCTTTTCAGTTCAGATGGAAATCACCCTTTTTCTTGAAACATGAAAGTATCCCAAACCCAGACATTCCTAGAAAAAGCATGTAGATGTGCACATGCAGTTGGCTTTGAAACTTTGCCAACAATAGTTTGGGGTGATCAGAACTTAGGTTACATTTGATCTATCTATCTATTTATTTATCTAAGGATTTTATTTATTTATCTGAGAGAGAATGAGCCATAGAGGGCTGGAGCAGGGGGAAGGGGCAGAGGGAGAGGGAGCAGTAGACCCCCTGCTGAGCTGAGCAGGAAGCCAGACGCCAGGCTTGATTCCAGGACCCTGGGCACTTGACCTGAGCCTAAGACAGAGCTTCACCAACTGAGCCACCCAGGCACCCCAAAAACTTAGGTTACTTTTCAGTGAGAGAATAGCACATTTTATAAAAACTCTGAATGACATTTATTTAAACAATTTCAAATTTTTCCTGCCAGAAGAGTGTGAGATTAACTCCTCTTACTGTCACTTGATTGTCCATTTGAAAGAAAGTTCCTTTGGCTAAGTTGTCGTAATTACATGCATTTTATTTATTAAAGGGTCATCATCAGGGTGCCTGAGTGCTGCAGTGGGTTAAGCCTCTGACTCTTGATCTCAGCTCAGGTCTTGATCTCAGCGTCCTGAGTTCAGGCCCCAGGTTGGGCTCCACTCTGGGTGCTGGGTGTGTCGCCTACTTAAAAAGAAAAGAAAAAGGACCATCATCTTCCTCAGTGTTTATTCCTTGTGAATTTCTGTAGGCTAAACACTGTTTTCTGTTCTACCACTGAAATGGGTAGCTTACTCTCATGGATGCACTGAGATCCTTTACTCTGTGTTGAATGAGCATCACGTGATCTCTGTGGAGGGTCATTGTCAAAACTGTCGGTTCCTTTCTGTCTGCTGGCCTCAGGCTTGCTCTCACCCTTACTCACCTACTGTGTATTGGTCTCCCTCTTATTTCTTCTTTTACTCTAGTGGCTGGCAGGGTTTTTTGGTTTTTGTTTTTTGTTTTTTCTTTTTTTATTTAGGAAGAATAAAGCATTTAGGGACTCTTCTCTGCTTTATATATATATATATAGAGAGAGAGAGAGAGAGATTTTTCTGGTATATATATGTTTATACCAGAAAAAACTCTCTTGAGCCAAAATGGAGGAGAACATGTCTTCTTTCCATTTCGGCTTACTGAATTTTGATGAGTGGAAGGTTGTCATATTTTGATATCCTAGTAATGTATGAGCTCAGAACTCTCTTTCTTCTGTCTTTCCCCATTTCTCCGTCTGCAGACAGTATCCAGGGTAGAATTAGTACCCTGTGATCATTTGCCGTGACTTTCCAGTGCACAAGTAGGACTGAACAGACATAGAGCACTGCTAAGTAATCACTTCTACGTGGAAAGATAGATAGAAGTCACTTCAATTCATCTAAAGCCAGGGATATTTATTATTTTTAGAAATTTCCTTTTATATTTTAATGACTTAAGCTGACAGTTTATTAAGGTACATACAGAGATAAGTATATATTTTCCACGAAAGATATCTTGTCAGTATCTGGGAAATATTTCTCAATTAAATGGGTAATTTAGATGTTCTATGGTTGCTTCATGACAAATGTTTTCTTACTGAAATGGGTATTTTCTAATTCTGACTTGATGAATTTTCCTGGTGGAAGTTAACGGAGGTGTCAGTGGTCTAGAAGGTGGGGTTCTCCGATCCTCATTGCTGGTTGAAGTTTGCAGCTTACTTTCTGGGGAGGTATTTGGACCTGATTGGAGATAATTCTTGTGGCTCATCCTGCAAGGGGTGGAAAGAGCTCATCTAGGGCTGATGCCTTTGCCTAGTTCTGCCGAGGCACTCAGAAGCTCCGTGGAGGGTCTGGATTCCACACATCTGTCCCATTGCTGACGGTCCCGAATGCGTATTCCTTCCCTTCCCTTCCTGCCGTGCTGCCCGTTGGGCAGCTCTGTGGCCAGAGAGCCCCTTCCCTTCCCGCCTTGGTTGTGTTTTCTTCCTCCAGTAAAATGGACGTCTTCGGTTTTGTGGTAATGACTTACATTTAAGGATGTTTGAAGGAGTAACCTTTTAAAACTCCTGTCTTTATTATTAAGTTAGTTCTCAGGTTGCTACTCATGAAAATATGGCCAGTTTATTTCTGGTCTTAGTTCCGGAAGAGGTTGTACCTTTCTGAAGCCACTTGTCGTTTTGGTCCTAAGTACCAGCAAATCCCATAGATAATTGAATTTTCCTCTTTATGTTTACTGCTGGGAAGCTCAGTGTCAGAATTATAGTCCATCTCTAGACAGTGGGCTTCATGGTACACATTTTATTTACTACTGTTACTTCGGGTCTCATCATTTTTTCCCTTAGGGCAAATTCCCATTTTATGTAAGCAATATGTTGTAACCACCTCCCATAAATCAGCGCTCCCATAATTCAGGGGAAGTTTCGCGATGGGAGTTTTTGTGAAGTAGGGCCAGTGTTTGTGAGCGCACATGCCTTCAGCTGTTTGGTTTGGGGCAGTGTGTTAAGTGGCGTGAAGTCCTGTTACGGGACTTTTTAAAAGTTGTCCTGCTTTGTGGTATGAAAACATAGCGTACTTCCTTGTGCTGCTGCAAATGGTGCTTTTTGTTTCTCAAGATGATTGATTTTGAAGACTACTTGCAGCTCAGGTGTGCTGAGCGGACATAGCTAGCACGTCCTCCGCAGGGAAAGAAGGGGGATTGCCTCCCTTGCCTACCAGGGCATCCTCTCCAGCTGCGTCGGAAGCGAGTGCTGCTCTTGGGGCATCACCGTTATGCTGATCAAATGCACTATTTCCTACTTTAATGGAAATTCTCATGTTGGCAGCAGAGGCATTGTAAGTGTTAATGTTTTCTCTCTCTACATATATACATATTTGTTACAGAAATGTAGGATTGTTTTTTTCTCTTTCGAAACTTTATTCTTTAATTTTAAGCCAGCATGTTATTGAACGTTCATCTCTGTATTTAATTCTTGGGCATTTAAAAAACACGAGTATTATGCTCCGACTGGTGACCGTTTCCTAAACAATGCACAGTCTGTGGATCTTTGGTTCTTCGCCTTACACGGCTCTCCCCCGACCCTACGCCCCAGGTCACTCCAGGCATATGGGAGGAGAACATGCCAGGCTCATGCATACCTCACGGAAGGCCCCTGACCGTGTTTTGCTGGGAAGGCTCTAACTCCAGATTACACTTAAAGTGCAGCCCTGCAAAAAGGTCTTTCTGGGCCATCCATCCTAAAATACCACCAAACTGTCTTTTCATCAGAGCCTTATACCTAACAGAATTCTCTTGTGTCTTTATGTGTGTTTTCTCTCTCTGTCCTGACATGCGTCCCATCACCCCCAAATCTGGGGTCATGACAACAGAGGCTGTGTCATCCTTCAACACCAGTACCGTCTAGATTTGGGAACACAGTAGTAACTGAGGCAGTAAATGTTTATTGCAAGAATAAGCCAGTGAATCAATGAGATGCCTTTATCAGCAACCCCCATAATAACCCTTGTGCATGATTGTTTCGCCCCTAAAACTCGCCTTTGCATCGTTGTGTAGCTCTTCCCTTTCTTTCTACACATTACGGACACCTATACAATAACCAATCTCTTCTAAAGACAAAACTCATATACTGCTCAGGGATTATGGAAAGAGTTAGGCTGAGCCTGGGAAACTGGACTGGACTCAGGCTGAAAAGAATGTCAAGTCCAATGGCAGTTGCCTTTGACTCTGTCCATCAGAGGAAGCCCGGGAAGTCAGAGCTCTTGGAATTATGCGTCCGTCAGTGTGGAGTTCGGGCCCCAGTGAGAGACTGTGGGCAAGTGGGTTAGCATCGTCACGGAGACGGGTACTGCCGAGTGCTGTCTCCTGTCCCTGGCTCGCTGCCGGGACCCTTCCCTCTTTCCAGCCCCAGCGTCCTGCCCCTGAGTCGTGCTGCAGAGCGCGACTCGCCCCTGCAAGTTGGCCTTTTAACCATCTGTTTGATTTTGTTAAGACACGTTCTTTTCTCAACTCTGTCACCCATTTTCTTCTTTTCTTGCTCCCGTGGTTCCCCAGCCCTCTGCCCTGTGCACTCAGCGTGTGCACTCAGAGTGCATCGCATCTCTCCTGCTTACTGGTCCAGGGGTTTTCTGTTTCCAGGCTCGGCCCCAGGCCCCTGTGCTAAGGCACTCCCTTTCCCTCTTCCTCCATCTCGGATTGATCTTGTTTTTCATCATCTGCCTGTGGAACATTGGTGAATCAAGGGTAGACATGTGTATGGTTAGGAATTCCTCTATCCCCCCCACTCTGGCTCCCAAAAAAAGAAACCCAGAAGACTATAATAATACTGCATACATTATAATTATGTCATCCTGTACTAGTTCAGTGAGTTATTAGACCAGAGATGTATGGTTTAGTACTGATAGTCTTTATTACCATGACATCTGCTTTAATCTGTTGCCTCCTCTTACTCCCGTATAGAAATGGGTAATAAGACAGCCGAATCCTGTGCTGATGTGAACTGTCTATACCTTTTTAAGTGTGAATGTTCAAATTTCTTTTGCATGTATTGTTTATTGTGATGAATTAATTTTTAAGCATTTTTGTTTTGTTTTTGTTTTTTTGCTATGCTTTAGGAATTCAGTCAGAGCTTGGATACAAGAATATCTTCTGTTCTAACCTTTTTTAAGGTCAACGAATGAGTGATTCCACTTACAATCAATCAAGTATGTTAAATGTTCAGAATATAGGTGTTTTTCCCTGGCAGGCATCTAGAATATTTTTGGCTATTCTCTTCTTTTATTTCACTTAAATTACTTTTAGAACACTGGGGCTTATACATCTGGACTCTGACTAAAATATGCCTTAAGCTCTTATCTTTAATTCCCAGTCAGTGCCAGAATTAAAAAGAACAAAGGCCTATATGTTCACTGCAGCCTTCAATTATGCTTAATTACCAACTTTTATACAGTTTCATTATACAGTACTGACTTTTTGTGAGAGGTTCTTTATATTCATGATGTCTTGGTAGTTGCTTATAAAAGTCCAAGATTAAAATTTTTCCTGAGGAATTTTCAGGAAACTTATAACCTTTCTGAAGTAATTTTTATAAAGTTGGATCAAAGCAAATGTGATCGATCATCTTAACAGATGAGAAACGAGGTGTTTGCATTTCCTTACAGAGCTCTCACAGGAGAAATCAAGGGTTCACGTAAGTTACTCTCTAAGATCTTTCCCCCCGTTTCTTGGTCCTGGGGTCACTTTTATAATCAGTTGTGAGCTTAAAACAAAGGGTATCTCCACTGGTATTTTCGCTCTCCCAGCCTTAGTGCTGACTGGAGAAAACAAGCAAACATGATGTGCTCCATGAGACATATTGGTCCCGTAGGAATCCCAGTGTTCTTCTGAAGCACTGTCTTTCATTCTGGCCAATCTTTTATTACCTTTCACAAGAACTGTGATGTTGTTTGATGCTTCTAAAATGTTAGCACCTCCTAAGATTCAATCAAGTATATTAACGCTTAGGTTGAAAACCATCAAATATTAGAACTTTCATATGAGTCCAGCTAATTTTTGAGTTGTTTCTAGCATATGATCTCAATACAGAGATCGTCTTTTCAGAGAAAGAGTGATTTATGTCGAGTTCTAATGTAAGTGCGGTTTTTTCTTGTTTCATGGATGCTTTTCTAGACCTGGCATGGGGTGGTGCGTGTGATAGAGGAGTTGGGCCAAGGTAGCATGAAAAGTCTGAGCAGACCGCGTGTGCTGTTCCCAACCCCGTTGGGCTGGAAGCCGCAGCTCTGTGTCCTCTGGGTCGGTCAGCCTGTATAGTCTTTCAGACAAGGTCCAGATTTTGTCTCACTGTAAGTCCTCCCCTACATTTTCATTCTCTGTAATCACTTCCTCCCACTAAGGTCAGTGTACTACTTAATACATTTTCCGTTGTTTTCCTTTTAAAATAGGCGGTAAGGGGCGCCTGGGTGGCTCAGTGGGTTAAAGCCTCTACCTTCGGCTCGGGTCATGGTCTCAGGATCCTGGGATCGAGCCCCGCATCGGGCTCTCTGCTCGGCAGGGAGCCTGCTTCCTCCTTTCTCTGCCTGCCTCTCTGCCTACTTGTGATCTTTCTCTGTCAAATAAATAAATAAAATCTTAAAAAGAAAAATAGGTGGTATATGCCCTATTTCCACACTGGATAATTTCTTGAGGGTGTGGTTCATGGCTTTCTTTCTCTGTTAGTTTTCCGAGGGTGATTGACACTCAGTGACTATGGTTAGATATAAGATACTAAAGTCTTCACAGAAATTTTTCTTTTTTAAGATGGACTTTTTCTTTGTTGGTCGAATATGTGATTGATGGTCACACTGTGAAACAGGTATTGCAGCATAACAGAGTTCTCTGTGCCTGTAGATGGTCCTGCCTCTTAGTGTAACAAGGTCAGTGCCTTCTTCTGAGTCACCATGGCCTTCTGTCTCTTCTGTGATGCTGAGCCTGGCACGTGTTCTTAGTTCTTGGGGCTGTGCTGAAATGAGCAAGAATTCATAGTTGAACAAGTATAAAATGCTTTCAGTTGCTAATGTCTAAATAATATGTGTACCCCTTTTTCCATGCTAAGCTGATTCAGCAAATGATTATGGGAAACAGGTTCAGCAGAACATACATATGAAAGTTTTTATTTAAATTAAACCTGAATTTTTTGCATGTTAATTGCAACTAATAATTTTCTATTCTCATAGCATTCAAAATGTCTTTGTTTCGTTTGATATTTATAATTAAGTAATATGGGTACATTGTATATTATTAGCAAATAGGAAGTGGCAGACTTATTGCTGGATATCAAGGTTTTAAAAATTTATGGTTAGGCTTTTTAAAAAATATATTGTTTATATGATTACCAGATTTTGAAGATGAGGAAAAATTTTAACAAAATAATTACCCCAATGTTTATTGTCTTGTTATTAGTACTTACAGTTATGGTTTCTGAATGTACTTCAAAGCTTCAGTGAATTTTTGACTTTTCTTTTTTGCTTAAACAGAAAAAAAAAGTACACGGAATATAGCCTTATAATACCAAATGCAAAAGCGGGGCTGCTCCACCTTAACTTGGAAGAGGGTCCCAATGACCCACCCCATCCCCGATGGGGCATCTTCTCTGCATGTCGGAAAAGCTGTGGGCTCCTCAGCAGAGTAAAGAACATGTGTCTTTATACACACAGAGCTCTTTCTTGTCCTGTAGGCTATTAACTTTGACAGCGTTAGCATTCGTAATATTGTTGATGCCTGAGTGATCAGACATTATTTCAGTTCCTCTGGACATTCTGCTTCAAAGCAGATGGGCTCCAAGGCCACTGAGTCAGAGCTGCTAAGTCAGGCTGCTGCCCCAGCCCCAGACGCCCAGCTTGGCCCAGGCCGGTTCTGCTGTGCTCTTCCTGTCCCCTGGCCCTGGTGCCACTGGGAAAGTGCTTACAGCCAGAGCGACTTAATCAAGTGGGATCCACTGTTGGGAGCTGATGTTGAAAATAAGGAAAGAATGAGAAGAAAATTTAAGAAAGTAATCATTCACAGCTGGAAGTACGAGGTCGGGATAAATTAAAATCCAGAACGTAACATTCTCCTTCTCAGCCTTGGTGGTGAATCCGCAGATGTCTGTTAGGTTGTTGAACACATAAACCGGCCAAGGTGGCGCCCGCAGTGCACCTGCTGTCACCACAGATTAGCTTTGGTCCAGTTTTGTGCCTTGAGGTCTCTGTAGTAAGACCATCATTTCCCGCATTCAGATGCCCCCGCCCCCCCCAGTCATGTGACTTCTGCACAACAAAGCGAACATGGTGCTAAAGACTTGTACCTGGTCCTGTGGCCCAGGAAAGAAGTGCTCCACTGAGGGAAGGAGAAAATCTTACTGAACGCTGGGCAGACGGCTCTCTTACTGGTAGTGCTAGTAAGGGGAGACATCAGACTTGCAACCAAATCATCATTAGTTAGAAAATCATTGGTCTTTAAAAATTTATCTGAAATATCAGCGTGAACTGTTAATTCCTATCGCTGTTTAATTCACTTTTATATGAGAAAGGTTTGATTTGGAAATCTTAGGAAGTATCTTCCTTTCTGTGGTGTGAGGTTACAGTGGAGGGACCCTCTGTCCACCGTGTTGTCAGGAAGCGGTTTCTTCAGAGCGCAGAGCTTCCCGGAGAAGGGTCCTGAAGCCAGCTCATGTCCCTCAGGGAGGGTCCCTGTACCGTCGACAGCGGGCTTCCTGGCAACCGTGCCCGAGCTCGCTTGCTCGGAGTCCTGCTGAGGCTCCGGCAGTGTCTGAGCTCTGACCTGGGAGGTGGAGGCGCTTGGATCCGGGGATGGACATCGTGAATGTCAGTGGGAAGTGGCTTCCGTCGCATCCGGCGATGCGCTGCTTCACCGCGGTGCTCTCACAGATGCCACCCTAGTCCCCTCTGCCCTCTGTGCTCCAGCCGGAAGGTCGGAGTGCTCTGCTGGGCTGTGCCAGCTCCGCCACCGTTCACGGCTCGGTGTGCTGTGTCCATGTCCTCCTGCGTGTCTCCTGTCGGACGTCGTCCTCCCTCATCGTTTTGGTCGTGTGGACTTAGGTTGATGTCACTACAGAAATGGCATTCTGAATTAAGTGTAGAGTTCATTTCTTTTCCTTATTAGAAGGATTCATGGCTTTATTAATGAATTTGGACTGTATTTATAGAATCCGGAAGATACTAAAGGGGTCACTTAATTTTTTTTTAAATAATTTACCAGCTTTCGTGAAGGACAGTATATTCTGTAGGGCTTTCTGAAGGTCTCAGTTCATATGACTTGCAGATGTCAGTGGTTTGCTACATTTAATTTCTCCTAACACCGGGTAGCTTATTGCAGAATTAGCTTGCTGTGGAATATTAGAATTTTGGATTTTAAAGGGAACCCTTTACCTTTCACAGATGTGAAAATAGTTTTTGGAGAGACTTGGCACTAGATCATCTGGTTGTTCAAAATTTTGACAATTCAGAAGAGGTCTGTGTGTCCACAAATTTTACAAATTTCCTTGCATCCTTCCTTGGTGATAAAGAACTATGATTCCATAGTTCTTTGGTAAAGCTGTGCTCTTTCATGGCTGATCTCTTGATAGCATTGCCTATAATGCTTAATAGCTTCTCAGCACTTTTAATCTTAGTAACCGCTGGCAAATTAGGTACAACTTAGTGTATTTATGAAATATAATCCTCCCCCCCTTTTAAGGTGCTTATTCATGAAATAGGAGATAAAAAAAATAGAAGAGTCTGAGTGTATTTGTTTAAATGAACAAGACATGTTTGTTTTTAGTCTGAAGCATATTGCTGTAAAACTTTTATAGTGATGCTATTTACAGAAATTATAGGCTCACTTTGTTTCTTTCGATGATGGTATCATTGTTAGCATTTGCTGGGATACAAAGTATAAAGCACACTTTTTCTAGAGAATATTACACGATGAAAAGGTATATCAACTGAACAAAGATGCAGTTTTTTTCGCGGAGCAGAAGGGAAGGTGTGGGAGTGCATTTCAGGCTGGGACTGACGGCGAGATCATCCCGCACGTAGAACACGCTGGAGACCCACGAACTCAGCTGTTTGCGGCACCATCGGTCATATCTCCACGGATAGTTCCTTGTTATCATCTACAGACTTTAAAAAGTAAAGTTGCATTTAGCTATTAGATATAAATCAAGACATCGGAAACCTTTTTATGGAGGTTACTACTCATCTGTTGCTGTCACAGCACTGAAAAAATAGTTCCTGTCAGAATTACTTCAGTATTGTGAATGCCATTGTCATTAAAAATGTTGTGGTGCTCAGTATTTTAGCAGTTCTTTCTATAATAATTCAGTGGCCAGTTTTGCCACAGATTTTTTCCTTATGCTTTTTTTCCCCTTTGAGGTAAAACGGTATATATAAGTTTAAGATGTACAACTTTGAAAGCTGTCATCATCAAGACAGTATGGTACTGGCACAAAAACAGACATATAGATCAATGGAACAGAATAGAGAGCCCAGAAATAGACCCTCAACTCTATGGTCAACTAATCTTCGACAAAGCAGGAAAGAATATCCAATGGAAAAAAGACAGCCTCTTCAACAAATGTTGCTGGGAAAATTGGACAGCCACATGCAGAAAAATGAAATTGGATTATTTCCTTACACCACACACAAAAATAGACTCAAAATGGATGAAGGACTTCAATGTAAGAAAGGAATCCATCAAAATCCTTGAGGAGAATGCAGGCAGCAACCTCTTTGACCTCAACCGCAGCAACTTCTTCCTAGTAACATCGCCAAAGGCAACAGAAGCAAGGGCAAAAATGAACTCTTGGGATTTCATCAAGATCAAAAGCTTTTGCACAGCAAAGGAAACAGTTAACAAAACCAAAAGACAACTGACAGAATGGGAGAAGATATTTGCAAATGACATATCAGATAAAGGGCTAGTATCCAAAATCTATAAAGAGCTTAGCAAACTCAATACCCAAAGAACAAATAATCCAGTCAAGAAATGGGCAGAGGACATGAACAGACATTTCTGCAAAGAAGACATCCAGATGGCCAACAGACACATGAA
>NC_137901.1:4137560-4210060 GCF_963455335.1 Martes martes | reverse complement strand
CAGCCTTTATTATTTCATATCTGTAGGCTCATTTTATAACTTGAGAGGCTCCGTCAGGAGTTTTTCAAACTTAATTCCATTTCTACGTAAGAGCTACTTTCTCTCTGAACTCCCAGATGAATGAAAGGAGATTTGGAATGCGTGTTTAGATTTATATAGTGTTGATGCTTTAAAATTAAAATAATTTTTTAGTCCTTTACTTGGCCTAATGGTTTACAATTTTTTTCTTACATTTCCAAATGAATTAAAATATAGTAATGCAGTTAACATCAAATCATAATGATAATTTGTTAGTTAAAGGCTATTTCAGTCTATAAAACTTTGATTACTAGGAATTTAGCTGTGGTTTTATGAGTTTTCCCATATGATTGCCCACAAATTTTTATGTTGACTAAAATTGTAAATTGTTTAAACTGTTCAAACAAATTACTTAGCAATTAAACCTTCAGCAAAATTGTAATTCATTTTAAATTTAGCACAGAGGTTTGATGCTCTTTCTGAGGAAAACAACGGAACATAACAGTGAAATATGTAAATTCAGTATTTTGCATGAACCGTTTCCCACAGGACAAAAACATTCCCAGCACTGGGCATAGGAAAGCCTTCCACTAACCTGAATTAATTTTGTAGTGAAGGATCACTTGAGAGAATTCCTGCTTTTTGAATTTTATCTAGGTTTCACTCTTTGAGGCACCCACTTTTTAAAATTTGTGTTTTATTCCTAATTTCTGGCACTTCACATTTTAATATTTAAACTCACATGCCTCTGACTGAAGTCACATAGCATTCATTTCTGTGAGATGTCACCTGCTACGCGGAGAATAGCAAAGCCAGAGGACACAAAAAGGAGTGAGTTGGACTTTGATTCCAGAAATCGCATTTGCAAGGTTCACACTCCTTTTTACTTGACCAGATAGAGGTGGCGACAGCGTTCTCATGTAATGTATGCGTCAGCCTTTGCACCAGAATTTACATTGTCTGGATTTTCATATGTAGTGTTTACCTATTAACTGATGATTTTTTGTACACGTAGGTATAGGCACTTGCATCTGGTGAGTTTTTTGCTGAAAATATATATTCAAGTTAGTCGTAGGTACGTATGTCACTTTGAGGCTCTCTCTCACCAGTGTTCCATTCTTGACAGAAGTCTTTGTGATTGATTTCCAGTTTGTTAGCCAGAGTCTACCAATACCATTACTTTCTGACTATACTTCAGTTTTGGCCTGAAATACCACAGTCTGTCTTGAATCATTCATTTCATTGATTACTGATGGCTTTCAAAAACTTGATGGCTTTCAATAACAATAGAAGATTTTCTGTCATTAAGGGGAGTCAGAGGAGTAAAAGTCTTTCTCTACATTTTTTACATCCTTAAATAAAAATGCTCTTGTGATATAACCTGGGCTCAAAGCACATTCCATCAAAAGAGAATTAATCCAGTTTTGTGACCAAGTTCTGAATTTGATGTGCTTTGCGTAATTTGGTCCTGATGCTACAGACCATCTTTCTGTTGTAGTTTCGCGTTCCTGTGCCTGTTTCACATACGTCCTTGCTCACAGTTATCACTGTTTTATGTCCGCTGTTATTTTCGGTATTCCCATGTTACTTACTTTCAGATTTTTCCCTCATCCCCCAACTTTTCCAATTATTGAGGTCCTTTATCTTTTCTGCTTGCTTTCTGGGAGTTTTGTTTAATGGAAATGAGCTGGAACCTCTTGCTTCCTACAATTTATGTTTTCCTAGCTATCTTATGGCCTACCTAAGTAATTTTTTTAGGAAGATGAAAAAGCACAATGTGAATATGTATTTTTGTCATTGTGATAGGAAGAAGCCTATGTAGCCTGTCTTGATCATTTCTTGTTGAAAGCATTCTTTAACTCAGAGCATTTTACATACTGAAATTTTGGATCCGCCACTTAATTCATTGCCTATGTGGAATGGAAGCCCAATGTCACAGTAAATGTTTCCCTCATGTATATAGTTTTTTTTATTGATTGCTAGACATCTTGATTTCATTTGTTAATAACTTTGTCACTGATTAGAAATCTTTTAGGTAGTATTTCTGTTTACTGTTTCAGGACCAAGATAATTAGGACCATTATTTGTCACTGAAACATAGCTTGTTAATTTTCAGATTCATCACACCAAAATAGGTATGTGTGCATGCATGTGCACGCAATTCTAATGATGTTTCAGAGAGTCGTCCTAAAAACTTAAAATGTCTAGCGATACTTGGTTTTGTTAGGTCGTACTTTCTTTGTTTTTTGATTAAAATAACTTAGAAAATAAGTAGTCCATACTTTTGGTGATGTCCTATAATTCCTGTTTAGAATACTGTGAGATAGTAATGATAGTGTTACATGAATTTTGTCTTGGTCATCAATTATCAACTATTTTTTTAACTGTGTTTCTGTCTTGAATATGATGCGTGATCATGTAGCCGAAAACTAGTTTGTCATCCTATTCCTTGGTCAGTATTTATGAAATTAATCTTATGAAATGCCTTTATGTTTCCATTTTGTCATCACTGTCCTTTTGTAGACATCCAGGTTGACTGTTTTACGTCGTGCATATGTTTAGAGCATCAGAAATATGGGCCATCAAGACGAGAATTTAATGGTATCAGTGACACTTTGAATAGAATTTGCTTTCACATCATTTGTCCGAGCTTTAAATTGTTGACTTCACATGTCCTAAATGTACTCAGTTGTAGCCTGGACCTGAAAGGTGGCTGAATCTGTTACACTGGTAAGAACAGACCTATCGAAGATGTAGTTAAGATGCGATTTGGTGTTTTGACCAACATGTCACAACAGCAGATACACACCTAAGTCTCTTCATGGGTTTGCACTTGATGTCAGGGAGAGTAATGCACGACTCGTCTGTGAGCCTCGCGCGGAAACACGCTCTCTAGCAGCCCTGGAGCACCTTTCAGTTCTTCCGGTGCCTCTTTGGTAGGGCTCCTCCCTGCAGAGATGACACGTGAGTCTGCGCGGGCTTGGTTGGAGCAATAAACTCCCGAAGCCTTCAGCGTGCACAGTCACTTCAGAACAGTCGGTTAGAACGTGGCCTTGCTAGAAGAACATGTTCTTCTTTAAAAATAAAACCCTTTCCTTTTTCTTTCTTATTTCGTGTCAGAGTCCCTTCAAAACAGAAAACATTTTGGAAAGAAATTTTGAGATAAATGATTGTTAAAATTGCAATCAGCATATACAAGTACCCAAAATAAACAGAATCCCAGATCTCGTCGCTCAGAGACAGTTAGCTCTTGTGGACGTCTCTCACTGGAAACCTCCTCTTGTGCATTCACAGAAATGTCCATACAGGATTCTATATAAACGAGAATCCTACTGATCGTAATGTTTTGCGGCAGGCTTTGTTTCCTTTGTATGTCGTAGACATCATTGCACATATTGTTATAGATACAGATTTACATTAGAATTTAATGACCTTAGAATCTGTGGTTTATATGTATCATGATATTGCTACTTGGTGAACATTTATAATATTTCTAAATTTTTACTGTGAAAACAATACTATGTGTAAATCTTTTCCAAGTTAATAAGTTCTTTTGCTTGTATAAACTTAAGAGCTGGTGCTACAGGCATCCCTCTTTTGTTACCTTTGACCTATCTTCCCTCTGGTGCTCCCACCGACAGGTGTGGTAGTTACTGTACATATTTGAAAGATGGAGAGGGTCGTCATTTTTATACTAAAATAAACCCCTATTTTATGTAACCAAATATGGAAATGTGAGGTTTCAAAGAAATTTCTAGTTTGCTTTGCATCAGATCAGTTCTAAAGTTCTTCTGTTACTCATTCTCTCTTTCCTTTCATTAATAAGACTTTGACAGAAAATACTGAAAAATATTCTGGGTGTTTGAAATATCAATTAGTGATCATCCAGTGGGAGAAAAAAGTAATACTTAATATATTCAGATTTCATTTTTTTATGTCGTCTGGTTTTGACGTGAACACGTGTTACCAAACTCTTGATGTCCTTGGAGAGCTTTAATAGGTTAGTAGTAAATTGTCGTATCAAGAGCAGTGATGAATTTGGTGGTCCCTGTTCTGACAAAGGGTTAGCTGTCAGCCAACTACTGGTGGAAGTGTTTACTTTGCAAAGTGTAGGAATTCTAATGTATCTTATGGTATCATGCCCTCTATAACTCAGTAATGAAAAATAAGGAATGGATGTGAGAATACATTTTTTAAAAATAAAATTGAGACCTCCTTGCTAAGCTACCTGAGAGCGAGGGCCCATTTTCCCACCTGCAAAAGTCCTGTGAAAGTACCGTTAACTCTCAGGCCTCCAAACCCCATATTCCAATGCTTTACCCAAATCTTGAGCTCCGTGGCGCGAGTGGCAGCCCTCGGTGTGCCCTTGTTCTTGTGGAGTTGTCGGAAGGCTTCCGTAAGCACTGTGGTTGTCGTGGGTCGTTCCCACGGGCGATTTTGCTGTCGTGGGAATACTCCTCTTCCTCCAGCCCATGGCTCGTAAATGTGCGGCTGCCTGCCCACTCCTGGAAGGTGAGGCTCGAACCCTTGGATCCCTTATAAAAGAAGATGTCTAGCATATGGGCCATGGGACTTTTCTTTTTATAGAACTGAATACAGCAAAATTAATTTTATTTTGTTAAGGAAGGATAACATATAGTTTACTTTTGGGGAGAAAAATATTTCCCTCATATATGTTAACTGCTTTTTAATTGATTTTCTGAAATGTTTTATGTTGTTTCTTTTACATCATCTTAGATTTTTTTTTATTAACATATAATGTATTATTTGCCCCAGGGGTACAGGTCTGTGAATCATCAGGCTTACACAATTCATAGCACTTCCCATAGCACATACCCTCCCCAGTGTCCACAACCCAGCCACCCTATCCCTACCCCCCCACCCCAGCAACCCTCAGTTATCTTCTTAGGTTTTATCAGAAATTTTTAAAGCTCAGAGTTTAAGGAATGGGTCAGTCTTACCAGCAAATGTCTCAGTTTCTTCTGATTCCATATGAAAAAGAAAGCTCAGTATTTCTACTTTTGTCATATTTATATGTTCTAAGAACCAGGGAAGCTGTGTTGTGTTACCTCGGGTCTGTGTGTCAGTGCTGAATGACAGAGATAATGTGGTTTTTATCAATATTAATACTTACTGGGGCACCGTTTCAAAAAGGTCAGGAATGACGGAGCAAAAAATTTTCCTAAGAATGCTTTATAACACGTCTTGAAAACGTGAAGCAATTTAACCCACTTGATTGTCCTTGGCTGCTGAGGCAAGGCTGCACATTCAGAGCTCAGGGCGCTGCCAAGAACAGCGGGCGGTGGGACTCACCGGGCGGCGGGACACCCCGGGGCTGTGTGGAGCCGCACTCGCCTCGAGCACCCTCAGAGCTGTGGGGCCAGGCCGGCCTGGCTGTGGACTCCGTTTGGCCTGGGTCGCACACGATCCAATCGTGGGCTTCCTTTCTCTTACATGGAGAACACTTCTTTGCACACTTTTTGTAAATCATCAAATATTCGTAGACTGGTCTAGCGATTTTCTGGGAGGAACTGTTGTTTTAATAATTAGGCTCTCTGTTTTTCTGGAATCGCCATTTTCAGCGATTCAGAAAAGACTTAATATTGCAGGGCTGGACATTTGTTTGAAATCTGACTATCCAATCAGTTTTTCTGTGCATGCCATGTGACAAATGTATAGCATTACCAGGAAAGATCATATTAATTACCTTAATTAACACGTGACTTTAGAAGTCTCAGATTAATCAGCACGTGACTCGTGGTTATTTGTACCCTTGTGGGAATTTTTCGCCACCAAATGCAAATACCAGACTAAAAATATTGCTTTGTTTGTACGTGGAGAGAATATTCATCGCTATGGTACTGTACATCTAAGAAAACAGAAAGTAATTAAAATGTTGATTACTATAGTAAATCTCTGCAACGGCTGCTTATTTGTATTTCATATGTGCTCACATTTCTGAGAAGTTAGCTTTTACACAACAACCTACCATGATTATCTGATATCCTCCGGAAGGTTAGCTGAGTTGTTTCCTATATTACTTAGGAAAAAATTTCTTTTCACAATTGAAAATGTCAGCATCAATTTAAAGTAACACTAAGCATGTGCTTGCTTTCTGAATATTATCCTCCAGCCACCCTGCCGAGGATCTGGCTGTGACAGTTTGATTAGATCATCAATCCTCACTGTTAACAGCACTTTTCCTGAACACCTGGGCTGCCGGGTCACATCTGAATCCGGCTACCGTTGTTTCCGTGACCCAACGTGCGTTCACCATAGCAATTTACATTATATGCGCAAATTAAAAGTTACCTTATAACAACAGTTTACTTTAAAAAATGACCTCGTTTTCCCCCATGTTAAAAGTTACGTTACGTTATAGGAGGTACATTTTTCTATGATGAAAGAATCTTTTAGGACATAGTCACGCGCCACGATGAAGGTGTGTTTCTTTTTTCTTTTTACTTGAGCTCAGAATCAGAATCTCTGTAATGAAAATAATCTTGTCTTTCATCTTCTTGTGCTATGTAGAAATCTGCTTTGATTGCATTTTTTAAATTTAATTACATTTTTTAACCAGATTTAAGCCTAAATAAATAATTGAATTTGTCATATATTGCTGAAAGTCTTTCTGCTTTCTGCTCCTAAATTCTCCACTTGAACTGTCATGATGGTCTGATTTATACTGTCCTATTTATAGTTGTAGTGATAGAGATAAATACCTACTTAACATTTTCAATGCAAATTGTTTTAGTAGCAGACTGCAACATAAGCATGCTATTAAATCTAGCATTATCGGAGTTTTTGATACCATAATTATCTTTTGTTTTCCTCACAACTTTTTATTTATACAATGAGGGAAGGAAAATATAAAAATTCATATCATTAAAATTTTATGATACTTTGGAGTTAGAGAGCTGACTCCGGCTACTCAAGCAAAGTTTACCTGTTTGGGTTTGAACAGTGGTCAGTGGGAAATAGGTGCCCCACTTCTGAGCGTTTCCGCCAGTATTGCTAGAGACAACGTAAAGTCGAATACAAATTGCATCTGCTATTTTTGTTGGGACCTGTTATTGTTCTTCTGTTTTTACATGTTCATTATTTGAAGTTGCATGTGAGCCTTGTGCAAATACATTGTAGTGCTCTGCTGTCTTGGGGAGGAAAATCTTTCATGTTTAGCAGCAGAGCACATGGACAGATGCCCTAAGAAAGACTTTCCTGTTTCTGATATGCTGTTTTTCTTTCTCTAGAGATGTAGAGCTTTTGGAATCTTTAACA
Source organism: Martes martes (assembly GCF_963455335.1). Classification (NCBI taxonomy): domain Eukaryota; kingdom Metazoa; phylum Chordata; class Mammalia; order Carnivora; family Mustelidae; genus Martes; species Martes martes. The sequence goes on along the minus strand of NC_137901.1, from coordinate 4,202,764 downwards.
GTTTTCTTCCTGATTTGTAATGACTTATTTGTTCATGTGCAGGAAGATGTTGTTAAATAATACTAAATATTCATAAGTAAAATTATACTTTGTAGAGATCAAAGCCTAACACGCGTGCATTTAGATTTTTCTTATATTCTGGAGCAAGGAGAGTGCATGGGCGCTTGTAGCCATAGGCTCGTGTATCCCATCTCAGCTGTGTCTCTCACCCCGCTCTGCATATGTTTTCATTAGCAGGACTAATGTTCCTAATAAAATCTTGATCCTATCTCAGAAAGTCTGTAACAAGTGCAAACTTGCAGGCGTTTGACAGTGGCACAGTATCATAGGCTGGAAGGTTCATTTGACTAATAGACCGACGGCCTACTTTTAATTCAGCCTTTTCTCTGTCCAGCTGTGTGACCTTGTGTGCCTTCCTTTAAATCTCCGTCTCGGTCCGCGCACGTGGGGGGCTCCGGAGGAGCCGGAGCGGGGTCGCAGCCCGTGAGTCTCCTGTGTCCCGCAGCAGCTTTCTTTCCTTGGACTCACCTCCTCGACTCTCCGAGCCCGGTTGCGTGGTCTGAAGAGCCGGTGTGACAGGACGCCGGCCGTCGTGGAGATCGGATGCGGTCGTGCGTGGGAGGCCCTGGGAGGCGCCTCAGACCGCGGGTGGTGCTGAGGGAAACTCTGGCGCGTGCGTCGTGATCTCCAGGCCCCGAACCCCGAGAACGCCGGTGCTTCGCTGCCTGACGCAGCCCTGGCCGCGCTACTGGCCTTCTGAAGCTCCGTTTACTCTACTAACAACACGGGGAATGACTCTTTCCTTTCAAAATTCTCCTAAGGAGTGAACTAGGTGAAGTGAAGTAGGGTCATGTCTCGGGGGAGGGTGTGGCCTCTGGAAGGTGGGCGGTCCCTGCGAGTCCCCTCGGCCTCCTGCGTACTCCCTTAGTGAAACCCTCCCGAGGCCCAGCCTCCTTCGAAGTTCCAGGGGGAGGGAGGTGGGGGACAGAAAAAGGCTCCTTATTTCTGGCGCTGACTTCCGTGCGGGAGACTCGGAGAATAAGGGAGCGAGCAGATCAGTCATTTCAGAAAGCCATGGGCGCCGTGGAGGGAGCGATGGGGGCCATGGCAGGGCTTAGTGACTGCAGGGGGACCTTTCATGGAAGGCGACTCTAGAGCGCTTTGTAAAGACGTCTTAGAGACAGTGGTCGACTCAGGTGTAGCTGTAAGAACCACCACCAGGTATTACAGTGCAGAGGCCCGTAACACAGGTAATGGAGCTGGAACTCCGAGTGCTCTCCTGAGGCGGTTCGAGCAGACTCGCGAGTGATGAGAAGGCCTGTCGGACGTTCCGGGTGGAGGGGACGCAGTGCAGACTCTGAAGTAGGAAGAAACTGGGGCCTGGGGCTGACTGGGGCCGGGACCCTTGCGCGAAGGGTACGGGCAGTGGCTCCGTCCTGCGGGCCTCTGGAGGTGCTGGCGAGGGGCTTGTGTTCTTTGTGCGACCCCACTTGGAAGACACCCTCGTGCTTCGGACTGGTGCTCAAGGTCTCCCTCCACAATTTGTCCAAACTCTCTCTCACCTTTTTTTTAATTTTTAACTTGGACCACAAACATTTTCATCTCAAGTACAAATAGTACAGGATGTAATTTCTAGTGTACAATAAAAGTTGACATTGTAAAAATAACTCCTATCTCACTTTTTAATGTGTATCCAATAGAATGTTAATACCATGACGATTTGATACTGTCATCCGTGTAAACATTACGTGACTGAGCTCTCCTTTCACTGTTAGAAAATTTATATTTGCTTTTCTTCTTGAACTCTTGTCTCTTCCATTTCCTCCACAGATTTGATTTTATGGTTTTATAACGTGAAGCTATTTTGATGGCTATCCCGTCAATTCTGTGTGTATGGATATGTGTGTACATACACACCTGTAGACACACACTGAAGTAAGATCGTTAAATTTTTACTGTCTTTGGCTACAGTACTCTTAGTGTTAAAATCTAGGAAGAATTGTTCTTATCAATAGTACTGAGACACAGTTGTTTTAGATAGTGAAACTAAAACAATAATTGGTAATTACTATTCATGAAACACAATGCCATTGGAATGCCTCTCTTACTGAGATGGAGAGAGTTCATAAAATTTCAGATCATGTGTCCATTGATGAATACTGTGACCAGAGTGACATAAAGTCTGGTGGAAATTAATAGTAAACATAAATGACAATTGAGATACTATAATTGTGGGCTTAGAAATGAAGTTTGAATGATAATCAGGTATATTGTTTGTATATTATATATGTTTATGTCATCACAGTAGGATTAATTACATTGTTTTAAAAGTTAATGTAACTTTAACCCATGCACGATAGAGTAACTAAGTAAGCAGACAGGTGCTTGATGAGGGGTGGGTAGAGGCGCTTAGTAAAAATTTATAGTACCTACTATTCTTCGTGTAAAACTTAGTGATAATGTAAGTTTGAATAAATGTTTAAGAAAATATATATGTTAAATTACTTCTGAGAAATGTTTCTTTTAGGAATATAAAATGGGTCTACTGGAAATTCATGTGGACTCTCCCGCCGCCTCCACTGTGATCTCACACGAAATACGTAACTGAGATGGACCACGGCGTATGTGAGGGGGCGTGCTCTGGCTCCCGACTCATTGTCATGACTTTGTTCATGGTAGGGTTTGTTTTCCAGTGAATTATTTCCCAGGATTCCTTTTCTTTCCCCCAGTGCAAAAACTGAGGTAACCCCATGCTTAGAGATGGTGTGGATCTTTGCTGTGAGCTTTCTGCCTGTGAGATGAGTGTCCACTCTCTCCGGCCTCTCCTTCCTTCTCTTTCTGCATTGCTTTCCGTCAGCCTGATGTCCTTCACCGAAGATCCTTCAGGATTGATAAGGCAGGATCTCTAAGTACAACTTGCCGTCACTCTCACCATCCCATCTGTGCCGTCACTGAATTTAGGACATCTGAATTTAGGCCAGGGGCCGTGTCTAATGTCATGCTTCTCTTTTAATGGAAACGACTGGACGCTCTGTCCCAGGCTTATTGTGCATTGACTTTAGAAAGGCTTTTCCAAGAAATGGTGGTTTCTTCGGTGCCCCGGCCCTCTGTAGCACTCTGGAGTGCAGTACAGGATGAGCAAGAATGCAGCCTTTGTTCCGGGAAGTGACGGAGAGACTGTTGTGGCGTGGCATGTGGTGAAGGCCAGGTGGCACTGGGTGCTCCCTCAAGAGCTTTGGTAGCCATTCAGTAAAAGGAAAGAAAAATGAGCTAGGGATTGGGCATCGATACCTGTAAACCATCTGGACCTAAATGCTCTCTTTCGAAAGTCTTCACGTGCCCACGGAGTGTGGAGGTCATGGCCTGAGTCGGAAGGTCATGGCAGAGAGAACGGAGGGGAGAAGGGAGAGCTTTGAAAAGATCTCGTTCCAGGGAGAGAGATGATGGTGGTTTGGACCAAGGTGCTAGGAGAGGGCAAGTTTACAGTAAACTGAAGGCAGAGCCGATGGTGCTTATTAGAGGATTGATTGCAAGATAGGAGTGAGGGGGAGGCATCAGGAGTGCAGTGGGCTGAGTCAGCAGTGATGGTACCTTTAAATGAGAAGACGACCATGAGGAGAACATGTTTTGAATTGTCTTTGGGAACTGAGAGATGGGTTTGGAATACTTGTCAGATGTTCACATGGCAATGGGGGCAGGGTAGCCATCATTCCAGAAGTAAAGGCAGAGGCCTGGTCTGCAGGTCTACCTTTCAGAGACGGAGGCCTGCAGCTGCTGCCTCGGCCTGCCGTGGAAACTGGGTGCGGTCATCGATGACAGGCGTGGGGAAGAGGACCAAGCCTGTGCCAGTCCTCCTAGAGGTCAGTGAAGGGAGGAGGCTGCAGTGGAGTCCCAGAGGGCAGCTTTTCGGGAAAACAGTGGACTGTGGACATCCTCACTCTGAGTAACAGCAGTGCTTCAGGGAGGGACTTAATATTCGGGTACAGGATTATTTGTGACATGAAGACAGAATGGAGCATTCTAGTTCTTACCGAGTCTGAACTGGAGATCGTTGACCTGAATGGTTTTGAGAGACGCCATCGTTTCCTGAGCCCTCGCGTTCTGGCACGTCCGACCCAGCTGTCCGGACGGTGCCTGGGCCAGGCCTTTTCTGGTAACGGTGCTGAGAGGAGGACTCCGGAGGCCTCCTGGTTTGTGTCTGACCTCTGTGCTGTCCGGACTGTCCACAGGTCATCCTGGTGGAACAGGTTAATCAGCCCGGCCCCATTTACATTTTCTTTTGTGAGTCATTAAGGCAAGAGTGAATCCTGAACCACTTTCGCCGTCATTCTCTTCTGTTTCGTGATGCATCCGGTTCATGGGTACGATGCATGGGGCCCTGCGACGTGATTTCAAGGCGACTTCCCTTGGCTGGTGTCTTCTGTGAGCCTCCCAGTGACAGCTGTTTTTTTCAGTCTCTTCCTGCCAACATGTTTTTATGTGTTTATGGTTCTCAGGTAGGTTAGAATAATGAAGACTTTATTCTATGATTTACCCACTTTCTATTTTTGTATTTTTAAAAGATGCTAATTTCGTGGTTGGTATTTTGCACATCATAAACTTTTATAGTTATTCACTTGTGAATTTGAGTGTTTTTGTAGTTTTTGTGTATAGTTTTATATTTTTTATCTTTTGAAAATGTTGATGAAATTGTCATAGTTATTCTTGTTTTATACTTTAACTATTAAAAAAGATTTATATTTTTTCTGTTAGTAATCCCACCACTTGATATACTGAGTTGTCTTCCTAGAATTCATTAGGATTATACTGTGAAACCCCACATGTGTTTTAAAGCTTAATCGTATTATATCGTATCCTGCTCTTGGTCTTAAACTGTTCACAGACTGAGAAAAAAGCAAGTAGCACCATTTGGTCAGATGGCATTGTTTCTGTCTCTCTGCTCACTGCATCAGGCTGTTCCCGGTTTTACTGTTTACCAGTCACTTTAATTTTAATTTTGCTGCCCTGCTTTACTCTCTGTCCCCTACAGTTTTGAGGTTCCCTATGTGTGTGACTTCATGGCTCTTTTTTCCTCCCCTTTATTTTCTGGGCTTTAATCTTTGCATGTTATTTCGTTAACTTTCTACTGGGAACCTTACATCGTTCCGCTCATGGTCGTGTTTCCGTCTGTCCGGAGGGAGCACCCCACGGCAGGCTGATTGTGCGCAGCCCCGTTGTTTCCTGCAGCTCTGGGCTGGTCTCAGTCCTGTCGCTTAGGGATTGTGAGACCTTTGGCAAGGAGCTTAGCGTTTCTGTGTGTAAAAGGAAGTAATAATAATATTTATTTCAGAAAGTTGTGAAATTTAAATAACATGTCATAAATTTTCTAATACATAGTGAACTACTCAATACATTACCTAGAAGGTTTTCTTGAATCTGATTCAAATGTACCGTTTCCTCCAGTCTCTCTTCATACCCTGAACAGCCAGAACTTGATTTTCCCACATTGCGCTTCTAGACAACTCCTTGTTCTTTTGAAGGCAGTGTCTCTTCCCACCACCCCCAGCTGCTTTTCAGATTTTCTTTTTGTCTTTGGTTTTCTGTACTTTGGTTATAATGGGACTTGTGTGTGACATGTACGTGTGTGTCTGTGTGCGTGCACGGATGTGTGTGCTGTGTGTGTCTGCAAGCACATGCGTTTTCATTCTGCCTTTTGAATGCGGAAGTTGGTGTCCGTCTCCAGTTTTGGAACACTTTGGCACTTACCTTTTTGGATATTGTGTCTCTCTCTCTCCCTCTTTTTCTGGGACCTCTAGTACAAGTGCGATGGGCCTTTGTATGCGTCGCAGGTGTCTTCTCTTCTTTCCTCCTCCTCCTTACTCTTCAGGTTCGGTGTTGTCTGTTGACTCTCAGAATTCACTAGTCTTGTGATTTGCTCTGCGAGTTTTCTGTTAAGCCATCTCTTCATGAACATTCGTTTTCTCGTACAGTTCTCCATTCATTGCATCCATTTTTGTCCCTCTTTTTATCTGCTTGTCTTAACAAGCTGATCATACTTATTTCAGAGTCTTTGGTTATTTTTTCCTGGATTATCGGTTGCATTTTCCCCTCAGTGCTGCGAGGCCGCGGTCTGCTTTGCTCTGTCTTGTCCCCTTCACCTCGACCTCACCAAAGCACAGGTTCCATGGGAGCATCTGCCTTGCCTCTGGGCCCCCTCGAGCCCCCTCGAGCTTCCAGTCTGTCACTGAGTCGTGGGCGGGTTGATGCTGGTGTTCTTTCAGCCGGGTGGAAGCCCCTCAGCCTGGGCGAAGGCTCATGTCCCAAGCTGGAACTGGCAAGTGGAGAAAGAAGGCGTTCCATCCTCAGCCTCCCTTGGGAAGGCTTGGGAAGGGCTCACACTTCTCTGCTCTGGTAGCTCACCCACCTCGGGCCGTCCAGCAGCTTCCTTACTATCAATCGCCAGGAGTGCAGTTGTGGTTAATCAGCCTTTTCTGGTTGTTGGGGTGGAGGCTCTGGCTCACACCATGTATATATCCTCTCAGGAAGCAGAAATCCCAGATTTAGTTGAAAACTTAGAAATTGTGATTTGTTAATATCTTCGGGATGGTAGTGAACAAGTTCTTAGTGACTGATGATGGAATAAAGCAATGCACATAGCAAGTGTCCCCTTACTGCTTTTTGCATTGGTGTGGAGTTCATTCTTTACACAAGAAAGCATTTTTTTCTCTTTTTTTTAAAAAAATATATTTAAATTCAAGTTAGCTAACATATAGTTTATTATTAATTTCAGGGGTAAAATGTAGTGATCCATTAGTTGCAGGTAACGCCCCGTGCTGGCTATGTCAAGTGCCCTCCTTAGCATCCACCCCCCAACCCCCTCCCCTCCAGCAGCCCTTGGTTTGGTTCCTGCAGCTAAGGGTTTCTTATGGTTTGTCTCCCTCTCTGCTTTTATCTTATTTTATTTTTCCTTCCCTTCCCTCTGTTCATCAGACTTGTTTCTTAAATTCCTCACGAGTGAAATCATATGGTATTTGTCTTTCTCTGACTCACTTATTTTGCTTAGTGTAATACACTCTAGTTCCATACATGTTGCTGCAAATGGCAAGATGTGATTCTTTTTGATGTCCAAGTAATATTCCATTTTATATCTATACCACATCTCCTTTGTCCATTCATCTGCTGATGGGCACCTGGGCTCTAGGTATTTATCCAAAGGTTACAAAAATAGTGATCTGAAGGGGCACGTGCAGCCCAGTGTTTATAGCAGCAATGCCCACAGTAGCCAAAATATGGAGAGAATGTATAATTTCTAGCTGTGTTATTGAAACCACATTTGAGTAACATTAAGAACAATTCATGTAGCAAATTATACTCTGTTTTTTTTCAGTGGTTTGTATTTTAAAAGATCTAAGTTTTGCTTATTTGAACTATTTTTAAGGATTGACTTAAATGTAAGAGTCTCAGTAAATTTGAAAGTAGTTCAGTTTATTGAAAACCAATAAATAAGATTTTATCCTCTATCACAGTTGCCAGTGTCCTGATTGTAATTCTGAGTAATTACAAGTACAGAGGCAGACAAACAGATAATATTTTTATCATGAAGCCAGAGGATAAGGAAGTGAATTTTTAAAAATAGGAATGTTTTTATTACAGCTTTTAAAAAAATATATGATCTGATTGCTTAAAAAGTTCTTGCTTATATAGTTCAGTGAAACTTTTTTAAAATTTTATTTTTTTATTTTAAGATTTTATTTATTTATTTGACAGAGAGAAAGATCACAAGCAGGCAGAGCAGCAGGCAGAGAGAGGGGAAAGCAATGCGGGGCTTGATCCCAGGACTGTGAGGTCCTGTGCTGAAGGCAGAGGCTTAATCCACTCAGCCACCCAGGTGCCCCTCAGTGAAACTTTTAATTTTATTCTTGCCTCTTTGTTAAACAGATTCAAATAACTTATCATTTGTTTATTCTATAGCACTTCTATTTTTTTTACCACTTAAATATAATTATTCCCATTTGCTTTTTTTAAACCTGTTTCTATCATTTTATTATGGAAATTTCCAGTGCACAGGTCCCTTACAGGAGCACCACTGTGCTCACTGGGTCCTGTGACCTTCAGAGTCAACTTTTGTAGCATCTGTCTTACTTGTCTTACTTGCCTTCAGCCCTGTTTTCCTTCCCTTAGTCCCACTGAGTCTACAGTAGGAAATCAGTTTTATTTTATTTGGGGGATTTATCCTTCTGTTGGTTTTAAACACAAGCAAATATGGAATATTGTATTTTGAAGCTTAAAACTGTAACTAAAATTTTTTCACAATACTAATCAAACAGTTGTTGAATAACATTGATTTTCCACAATTGATTTTCCTTTTATAGTAGAGATTAATAAGTAATTTGGATAAATTCAACGATTAGTAGGTACGGGAACCAAGATTTGGAAGAAGAACGCCCAGCTCTGGAGCCTGTCTTTGTATCTCTTTCCCCTAGCTGCCTAGCGGGCTGTGCAGACCAGATCCTTTCACTTGTTTCAACCTCTTTCTTTGGATTCACGAAATGACTTTAATATTTTAGGTCCTTTCTGCTTCACCGTGTTCATAGATTATTCCTGCTGAAGCATAACTCTTTGATTTCTTCTTTACCATACAAACCAAAAGAAGCAATGGTGCTCTGCGCCTCCAAATGACATTTTAGAATTCTTTATGTTGTTCCAAGCTCTGCACAATATGTATCCAAATACCAGTTACATTCCTTAGGACTTGGGACATGAACTTTTTTATGTTCATGATTATGCAAATTTTTGATTGCAAGTTGTAGAATGTACTGGAAACTCTTCCACGGAAGGATATTTTGGGTTTGTTGCTGCTTTGCCTCTTCGTTGCTTGATTCAGCCAATTAAAGAAAATTCCTTGCTTCTCAGTAATGATCATATTCTGTCATATTTATGGTTCCTTGGGTTGATGTTGAGTTTGAGGTAGAGGATGGAACGGCCCACCTTCCGACTCCATCCTCCCATCAGGTTCATTTTGTGAAAGAGCTGAGTGGGCTGCCCTCTGAGTGGGATTTACACTTCCCTTGTCCTTCTAACTCTGTACTTTTTCATTGAAAACAACTTCTTATATCCTGATGGTTAAGGTTTATTTCTCTTTTATCTTACTAATTTAAGCCTCTACCTGATCACAAATAAACACTTCCTACCCCCAAATTACTTGTCTGGTAACTCAGTCTGTCTTTCTGCAAAAAAAAAAAAAAAAAAAATAACAATGAGATATTATTCTTTATACCAAATGTAAATACAGTTTACACAAACCTCTAAATGCTTTCTCCAGTTGATGGACTTATAATAAAAGTAATAATATTTCTTTAATGTTTTCTCCACTCAATATAAAAGTTATTTCTTCCTAAGATGACAAGTATATGATAGTATATTTAAATATAAAAAAGGTGGTGATTCTTTTGTCTTTTCCATAAAATGGAAACAGAATAATTTTTTTCTCGAAGTTCTATTTCCATAAACAAATGAGTTTAAAAACCTTTCTAAATGTTTATGATTTCTTAATCGCAATATTGCTAGTACTCTGTTTTTTTATCTTGTTATGCCAGAATACTGTTGGCTTTTTGTTTGGTGGCTTTGATTTATTTAAACCAAGAATTTGGTGGTATAGAAGATGAAAAACATTTTATTTGTATGTTTCACTCAGTAATGATATAATCAGGCATGGCATTTGTCATTTAAATTTGTGTCTGTAAAGCTCAATATGCAGACTATTATTCTAATAAGGTCATAATCTAATTGCTGAAAGTGTTCTGCATTTTAGTGTACATATATATTAATGGTTTTGACTTTCGATCAATACTCATGTCAATAAATAAGCCAATTATAAAATTGTGGATACAGTTCAGGTATTACATAATAAGTAGGGAATTGCTTTCTGTAGACTTTTATCTTGTTATGATTCCTTTTCCTTTCCCTTTTTAAATTTAGTAAGAACCTCATTGATTCTCTTCTCTGTTTGGTGCTAAAATCTATCTCTGAGTAAAATCTTATTGCTGTTTTATGTTAATTATTTTTTGGTTGATTTTTCATTGATCTGAAGGTTTAATATGCTGATTCTAGCAAATATCCTGCAGTCAGACTATGGAGTTACTACTGTGTTAGCTGCTACATCATCAGTGCAGTTGGTAGTAAGTACCTCCATTCGTGGAGTTGGGTCCTGCCGCGTGCTTTTAGGAGAAGTATAAACCAGGGAATAGCCCCCGTGTCGCTTGCCTGTCAGCAATTTGGATTTCTAATTCTTTTTGACAAAGAATTGCAGAGACTAAACTTAGCACCTTTTCTGCAGTCTTAGTGGGGTTTTTTTGTAGTGTATCTGAATGATGTCTCGATGTTAAAACATACTAAATTTCTTTATTCCTGTTGTGCCCCTCACTTTGATGAAATTTATGTGCTTAATTCGTTTCTTAAATAGTTCCCACACTTCCTCTTACTTGGTTTTATTGGTTGGCATTTTCCCTCCAAATCATGTCACTGATGCTTAGTTAATATGGAAAAATACTTGTATAAATTTAGGAGCATAAAGGAGTAATTTTTTACTCTACTGTTTTGGTTTATGAAATACAAAATGCAAAGTACATTGTACGTTTTTGTATGTCACTTATGGTGTTAGTTATAAATTAGTATTATACCATTTATATTTGTTTTTAAAAGTTAATCTGTTTAAATAAACAGCTAGAAAAATATATAAGTAAATATTTATTAAGACCTGTACATGTTCAAAATCCTGTGATGGAGGTTTTGGGCACATGAAGATTATTTGAAAGGTAATAAATATTCCCAAGAAGCTGCAGTATTGGGCAGGAATGCCCAATAGGATGGCTATGAAGTCCTTTTTACAGCACATTTTTATGGACCATTTTAAAAGCCACTGATAGATTCTAAAGCTATTCTGAATTTTATAGACATAGGATTATGGATTATCCATAGTCTGGTGGCCAATATCAGTCATATTGTGTGTTTTAATTGGGCAGTTTATGTATTGGCTCAAAATTTCTTTTCTTTTTTTTCTTTTTTTTAGATTTTGTTTATTTATTTGATACAGAGAGAGCACAAGCAGGGGGCGTGGCAGACTGAAGGAGAGGGAGAAGCAGGCTCCCTGCTAAGCAGGGAGCCCAATGTGGGGCTTGATCCCAAGATCCTGGGATCATGACCCGAGGTAAAGGCAGATGCTTAACTGACGGAGCCACTCAGGTATCCCCTAAATTTCATTTTTTTAATGTAGAAGGGAAATCTGTAAGTTATTAATTAATTGGTGTGTCAATTTGTTACCTTAACTCGGCTTGGAAATATGAAATGACCCTTGGCCTAAGCATATAGTGGGCTTTGCATCCTGGCCTCCCAAAGTCTGGTGTGTCAGACTGTGCCCACGCTGCTCTTCTGAGCTGATCCCAGTACAAATACAAGTGCTGGCACAGTACTAATCGCACCAGAACGCGTTCCTCCTTCACTGCATGCACCGGGCTTGGACCTGTGCCTTGTTTCCTATGGGTCAGGTTATCCTACACTTGATTTCTTGACACGAAGTTCCGTCTGTGTGGTGAGTTTCCTTGTTATTTTAATTTCTACATTCCTCATGCATTGTAGTATTTATTTCTTATATAATCCTTATATATTCTTATATATTTCTTTGTACTTATATTTCTTTTTTTTATTTTTTGAAGATTTTGATTTGTTTATTTGACAGACAGATCACAAGTAGGCAGAGAGGCAGGCAGAGAGAGAGGAAGGGAAGCAGGCTCCCCGCTGAGCAGAAAGCCCGATGCGGGGCTTGATCCCAGGACCCTGGGATCATGACCTGAGCCGAAGGCAGAGGCTTTAACCAACTGAGCCACCTAGGTGCCCCGTGTACTTATATTTCTTATATTTCTTTGTACTTTATTTATGGGTAAGATGATGTCCTCAGTATGTTGATTATTGATTTGTGTTTGAGATTTTACATATGCATCTAGAATGGCTACTTGAGGATTTGTTTTTAGGTTATCAAAGGAATATTTTCACTGTGATCCTTTCCTTGCTTTGACTAAAATAAGCAAAACTCTTTTTACACACAGATGTATTTTAATCCAGCAGCTGTTCTTCTTACACATTTTTTTAAACACATTTTGGTTAAGTCAGAAATCCAAATGCAAAATACAGCACAGAGGAATATCACATATATTTCTGGCCCTCTGTAGGGTTGAGGAATAGATAACATTCATTCATGTATGGCTAATTTCCAATGTTGACAGTTGTTATTCAGTACTTTCCATTAATATAACTTTAAAGCATGTTTTTCATTGTATTTACCTGGTTTGAAGGTGACTGAAAAGGGAAAAAAAAGCACTACATGTGAATAAAGACTAAAGCATTTTGGCATAACTCTTGATAAATGATAAAGGAAATAATCTTTCTCGCTCCTTCCCTTCTGTATGGAGACGTGTCACAGCTGGAAACGCAGCTGGTTGTGACAGTTCCTTTCACCTCCCTGAGAGGTGGTGCCACATGTCAGCACAGTCTGAGGCCCCCACCGCAGTGTCCCAGCGTCATGGGCAGGTGGAGAGAATGTCGAGCTTCTGGAAAACTTCCTCGTTGGGCTCGCTACTGAGTCTCTGCTGGAATGGGCCTCTAAGAAGAAGCTGTAGATCCTGGGTTTGGGGTAAAACGTGCTCATTACACGTGTTGGGCATTCTTGTTGTATCAGCGGTGAATCTCAATTATTCCGAAGCACTTTTTGGCCTCTTCTACCTAATATTCATGAGCACAGTGCTACTTACAGGGAAGTGTTACTGCCCCTTCCAGGAGTCTTCTTATTTTTGAGATCTATCCTGTGGGAGTGCTAGGATCTTGCCAGTGCAGGGATGAGGAGTCTTAGTGTGGCTAAGAGGTGTTTGCTGGTGGGTCTTTCCCATAGCGCTCAAGCTATACGGGGTGTGGTTGCTTAGAAGCACACTCCTGTTCATTTCTGGGCGCGCCTTACCCGTCTAGGTTCAGTGATCTTTGAAAAGACAGGGTTGTGTAACTAGTCCTTCGGCAAATTGGCATTCTGCTGCTGCTGGCTTTTTTTGCGTTTTTATCAGTTTTGTTACCTTCTGCTGACCGGGCCGTGGAACAGCAGTTTGGACAATGTAACCAGTGCAGCTGTGGGCCTTGTTGCCCTGATGCTGGTGAGTGACTGACCTCTCCAATGCTTTCAAAGACAGGATGCAGTGAGAATGTTGGGAGGTCCTGCTCAAATATTAACAGAGCCTTCTCGTAGTGAGACGGTGTTTTAAAATTAGTGTTTTTAAATTACCCACTACCATTCAGATATCAAAATGCTTTCGTAAGTTAAAAAAAAAAAAAAAAGAACTTTATCTTTTTGTACTGATGAATTTTAACTTTGTAAATTTTCTCAGTAGTGTGTGACTCTAAAGCTATCATTTCTCCATAAATATCTGAAAACAGAGCTTTTGAGTTGCTTATTTTATGCTGAATTTCATGGGTTACAAAAAAGGATAAAATTCTTGGTACTTGACAGTAAGGAGCTTACAACCCACTATGCTGGCCTGCTCAACTGTTCTTGTTTTCACTTAGCTCTCATTCCATAGGAAAAGTGAGATGAGAATCCTAGTCTTGATAATGCAGTCATTCAGCAAACATTGATTCAGCAGGTCCGCCGATACCTGCCAGGTGTTAGGAACGTGGGGCTGAATATGATCAGAGACCGGGGGACAGGAGGGTACCAGGAGGGCTATTTGTCACATGCGGTGGTTGGCTGGGTATTGGAGGGATGCACAGTGTGTTATGGAAACAGAAGGGAACAGAATTAAAGTACCTGAATCTTGAAGGTAGTTCTCCGAACTAGTTGTTTGTTAAAGGGTAATGGAGAAAATCCAGTGACGTTTAAGTCATAAATTTGGCAACATTGGTTACAGAGCAAATACGAGGTATGAGGGGAGAAGAGAGAGTGGGGAATGACGTGTCCTCGGTTTCTGATATAGTCAGGGGGTCCACGGCCCTGCCGTCCGCTAATGATGACACCACCATAGGCAGCTGCAGGGGGCATGTGTGGCACTGAGCTTAAGAGAAGTTGTGGTTTAAACTGAGAGTTTTGGAAAGGAGGGGGGATAATGGAATGGGTGAGTCTGGTGGTGGGTATTAAGGAGGGCACGTATTGCGTGGAGCGTTGGGTGTGGTGCATAAGCAATGAATCTTGAAACACTGAAAAAATAAAATTAAATTAAAAAAATATAAATAAAATAAAAAAAGAAGTTGTGGTTTAATGGTTCAAATAAGTACACAGAACAAGTTCTGGAAGAACACTTCTTTTTGAAAACACTCGGAAGAAGTTTAGAAGATGAAGGCATAAACAGTTTCGTATGAAAAACCTGTTTATCCAGCCATACATGGTTGGTTTCCTTTAAATTTGGGACCCCTGAGCACAAGGGGACCTTACAAGGTCGTGCCGTCCTACCACACTGCTCCGGTTCACTGTCCTCCCTGCTGTCGCCTCAAGCCACCAATCACATCCCTCCTCGCTCACTGAGAAAGTGGAAGGTGTTCATCACCTCTCCCCCCGCTGGCCTTACCGGTACCTCTGCACGTACAGCCACACTCCTGGTCTCCCTTTCTGTTACCGTGGGTGGGCTAGGGTGCCCTCCGCTCAGGTGACCTGTGGTGCGCGCATTTACCCTCCCTCAGCCCGTGGCTTCTGGAGGTGTCCTCCTCTGTCTTCTGTGACACCGAGGGTTTTCTCTCGGCCTGATGCGATTATTCCCACAAATGTCATCCCACTCTAATCCCGTCCATCCTAAAACCAGCAGCAGACTCCCTTGACCCCATGCTCCTGTCCAGGGATCCCCTCCCCATTTATCTATACCGCTGTGCAGCAACACCCCTGTAGAATTTGTCTGTCCCGTCTCCCCTGTCTTCCGTGTACTCCTTCCAGTGGGGCTCAGCCCTAACTCTAAGCCTTGTCAAAGGCACAGTAACATCCGTGTGGCCAGTTTTAGGGATCAAGTCCCAACCCTCATGGTCACCTGTCAGAATGTCCCGTGGGTCACCTCTGTCTTCAAGCTCCACCGTCATTTGGCTTCTAGGATGTTACTTCCCCGTCTTCACTGGCCACTCCGGGCCAGCACCGCTGTGCTTCTCCTCCTCACCGTCTCCCTCGCTGTTGGGTAGCCCGGGCCTTCATCCGAGCCCCCCGGGCCCCCGCCCTCGTTTCCACGCGTGCCTGTTTCTGTTCCTGTCTTTCTCCGTCTTGGCTCCACATGTGCCCTCACCTGGGGCAGCTTCCTAAGGACCTCATGTTCTTTAAGGCCTGGATCTCTTTTCTGAGCGTTCAGGCCTCCATCGCCAGCCACCTGCTAGACTCTCACAGGCGAAAGCAAGTTCTCCACACACCCAGTGTCACTCTTGAACAACCTCCCACCTTCCAACCCCCCATCTGCCCTTCTCATCCTTGTCTTATGGCGCCTCCATGATTCTCCGTGTTTACACGGAGCTGCCTTATCCCGCTCTTTCTCTCACAGCCCACGTTCAAATGCCCGTGGTCCTGCCAGCCCTCCTTGTAGGTGCATGGAGACCCCGACCACACCTCTGCTCTCCCACCGCTTCTCGCCGCAGCCGTTTGCTGCCTGCAGCACCTGGAGCTGTGCCCTCCGTGGGCAGCCACTGGGGCCCCCGTAGCAAGCCCTGCAGTAACTTCCCCGCTCCGTCTGCCCGGCACGCCCCAGGTGGCGGGGCCCTACCTGGACTAGTCAGCTCCTCCCCTCTCCTCTCTCTACCCTTCATGCTCCTCTGTTCTTCCACTCGCTGCAGAAAAGACCTAACACGGCAGGGTTGAGCTGCTCTCCTTAGAGGCGCCTGCCTGCAAGGTGGGCTCTTGGCCGGCATGTGGGCACCTGGTACTTGAAGCTTTCCTTCTGTCCCCTAAAGGACTGGGGTGGTCCGCTGTGCCAGGACTGTTTGCATAAACAGTGTGATTGACGGCGAACCCCCGCTTTGCTCCTGGGAGTCTGGAGGTTCGGTACGTGCCAGGTAGAGGGGGCGTATGTCACTGGCCCCCAGCACGAGCCTTGGGGACTGAGTTTCTAATGGGCTTCTCTGGGCAAAAATATTTCCTGAGAAAGGACACTAGGTGCCCCTCACTGGAGGGAGAGAAACTATGGAGCTTCATGCGTGGGATTCCCACAACATCACCTGTGTCATTTCCTGGCCGACCCTCCAGATACTTGCTGTGATGAACCGTGGCTGGCGGTACAGCCATTGTCCGGTTCTGGGGATCCTTCTAGTGAATTGCCAAATGACAGGGTGGCCTTGGGGACCTCCAGAATTCACCCCAAGCAAACTTGGCCTTCAGGTCTACATGCACCCCCATGCTGGCACTCTTTCCTGTCCCAGAGTTTTCCATAACGATCTTACCCCTTATACAGTATTGACTGAGCATTCCATTGTCTCCCCTCCCTAGATCGTGTTTTGGGAGTTTGACTCTGTGCTCTGCCTCTAATGTCTAGAACAGTGCCGGCCGCCCCGCCGAGGTTCACTACCTAATTGTTGAATGATGAGCACTTAAGATGAGTATGGATGGCGGGTGTATGGGAATTTAGCAAAGAAGAAAGGAAGACATTACTGGTGTGAGAGATGGGGTGAGCACGACGATGGGCTGAACGCTGGGGAGGGGTTTTCCACAGGAGGTGAATCCGTTTTCTCGAGCAAGGGCAGCAGTGGAAAGCTGTGACTGGAAACGTACGTGAGGATTTGTCTGGGAGACAGCCAGTGTGCTTGTAGCAACCCAGAGCAGACGGGCAGTGTGTCTGCACTGGCTCGGGGTACCCGGGGGGAAGCCAGGGAGTGGCGCCCAGGGTATCGGCACCGGTCAGACAGGCAGCACGTCAAGGAGTCCGGTGATGTCTGGTCATCATCTGTGCCAGTCGGTAGCACTGTGGTGCCCAGAGGGCTCTCTTCCTGCGAGGCCAGGCGCTGAGATGGGGTCGCCATCCCCGGGAGCCCCGACTTGTTGGGCAGCACCACCCCCTGTTATGAATGGGCTCTTCACCATGGTTGGCGGTTCCTATTGTAGTACTTGTGGCTCAGCTCCAGAGTGTGATGGTGCTGGACAGCTGGCCGCGCTGCTGGAATCGGAAGTGCGTAGGGTCCCTCCTCGATCAGCTGCCAGTCATTGATGGGCATGAGGTTTTATTTCATCCTTCACCACACACTCCGTGTCACTGGGGGTTGGAAGCCAGTGCAGTCAGGGCTCTAGGGTGCAGAGCATTACTGGGAACACAAGTGTGTTTGGTCCCACAGCGCTTGGTCTTCTTGCTGCTTTGTCACGCCACCAACTAGGACATAAGATGCAAGTGTAGTCCCATGAACAGAAGGCCATGATGGGGGTTATTAGAACAGGGCATCTGTCCTGCAGAGAAGCTCGTGGGGAAGGACGCTGAGGGTGGAAAGCAGGCAGTGCCGGTCGGTGTGGAGGGAGCCATGTTCCTGGAGAGTGATGTTCTGGCACGGGTGATCGCATAGCTGTGTGGGGGCAGGCAGGGGGCTGGGAGGGCCTGCAGATGTGTTTGCTCTCTCAGAGTCAGCATTTTCAGAGACAGGGCCAGGACAAAATCCGTCCTCAGCTCAGGGATCCCCACAGAAGGGCTGGTGTCCCGAAAGCAGGTGTTGGTCCTATTATCATTTTGAGCGGCATTTATTGAGAAATGTGTCCTTTAGGTTTTAAGGCATCGTGATACTATCAGTATTTTTTTAAATACGTTTTTGAAATGTGTTTGGATTACTAAAAAGTCATGCTTACTTTAGTTTTAACATAAACAGAACGTAGGTGTGTCACCATCATGGACCTGAAGGAGTAAGCTAGCAGGAAACAGGACGGGCGGGTCTGTGTCCAGGCGTGCGGCTTCTCGTTCTGGGCTGGCCCTCCGTTGTTTTCAAATGGAGGCTTGTGATGTATTGGTCAGTGTGATGTCAGAACTTGCTAGCATCAGTTCACAGTCTACTGTTCTGTCTCTTTTATAGTAATATATTTTCCAGAACTAACACATAAGAAATTTAGGATAGTTAAGACACTTAAGAAAATTAGAAAGTGCTTTGGGGATATCCAGTCATTGTCAGAGGAACCCGGTGTGCAGTGAGATGGAGGTTGTACTTGGTATTTGAAGTTAGCACCGAGCTCCCCACTAGCAAAAAGCACTCACGAGCACCCATGCAGATCGACTTTGCTTATAGACTGTTGGTTCTCTACTAGTCGAAGGCTGCATTTCAGTCACTAGGAGAGACGACTTTATCCTTAGTGCCAGAAAGGATTTGGTATTTGGGTTTTTTTTATTAGGTTGCCTTCGTTTTGCAGAACTTATAAAAAACTTCCTTTATTTGGCTCTTTTTGGAACGAAGAGGGATAAAACTGCACGCAGCGAGGACCTTGCTCTGGGGCTCTGTGCTGGTGAAGGCGTCGGGGTGTGGTTCTCTGGTTGATGGCACGATGACAAGTCTTCGAGAGCCTGCCGCAGCACGAGCTCTCCGTGCCCTCGGCCAGTGCCCTGCTCGCTTTCTCTGTGCATTTGGCCGTCCTTACTGCCATCATAGTTTGTCAGGGCCGCAGACGATGCTCTCACTGAGGTCCGTGTCCCTGGTGAAGCACACGCCATGTGTGTGGTGGTGTTTGAGGGAGCCCCATTCTCTTTAGAAACCAAAGAGCAAATTTAAAAAGTTCAAAAACTTCCCCCCCTTTGGTGTGGGGAAAGCCAATCGCACATCTCCTTTGGTCATGTTTACGGGGTGAGGATGGGGTTGGGTAGAGATGTTGACCAAAGTGTTCTCATTTCCCACCCAAACAAAACCCAGCCTAGAATCTCGGTATCTGCTTGCCTGTCTGGTGCCTTTGTTAGTGCTTGGTGGCCCAGCTCCGCGCACCGTGAGCTGAGGGAGAAGAGGAGGGTTGTGAGCTCGCACAGGACGGCAGCGTGTTGGTAGGTCGGGCTGGGGGGCGCAGCACTCTTTGCTCCTGCCTCCAGCAGGCGCTCCCCCTCTCCCTGCTGAGGAGCTGGACAGACAAGGCCGTCTCCCAAACTCCCCATGTTTTGAGTGAAGTTTCGTTAGACTGTTTTGAAACAATGTCAAATTTATAGGAAACTTGTGGAAATCGAGTGAAGAACTGTCTACCCTTTGTCTGGGGAGCCTGTTCAGTTTGTCCATGAGTCCAGTCATGCTCTGGTAGCAAGAGGATTTAATCCTCTGCCCTTGGCAGCCGCCATTTTACTTTCCATCTCTGTTACATTTGAATCCTGGGGGCCTCATAGAAGTGGCATCGCACGCACACTCTGTGTCCTTTTGTGACCAGCCTGGTTGACCTCAGGGTCATCCATGAGGTAGCCGGGTCACAATGTCCTTCCTGTGTAAGTCTGAGTCGGGGTTCATCATTTGGATCACCAGACTTGCCACTTCTCTCTCAGTGGACACCTCGTTTGCTTCTACTCTTGGCTCTTAGGACTGTGTTTCTGCGAACACGGTGTGCAAATATCTGCTTGAGACCCTGCTGTCATTTCTTCTGGGATATACCCAGGAGTGAAATTGCTGGATCATATGGTCATTTCAGTTACTTTTCTGAGGAACCTTCGCCCTGTTTTCCACAACAGCTGCCCCATTGTGTGTTCCCAGCAGCTGTGCGTGAGGACCCCAGTTTCTCCACATCCTTGCTGACACTTGGTATTTCTGCTGTGTTTGATCTGAGGTTGTGAGGTGAGAGGGAGCCTGTTTTCATTGTAGTACCTTCTTTGGACGAGCACACCTCTTTGTTTTTCCCTCACTCTTTATTAGTTTCTTGTATGTAGAGCTTAAAAGTGCATTTGGCATTTTATTTTCATATTTTTAATGGTTGGGAAGGAGCATATTGATTTGAAGGGTTATAATTGATGTTTTTTACTTTGAATGATAGTTGGATGATTTCAGGAAATTTCCCTTTTGGAGTATCTGAATCATACCTTGAAAGGAAAAGAAGAATTAAAACCATTTTCTCCTTTTGACTTTGTTAGAACTTGTTAAATGAAAATCAAAACAGTAGTTCCGTTCAAGTGTTTTAGAAGCTTTTTGCTGTTACCTTGGGTATTATCACTAACACTTTTTCAGTGTTCTTTAAGGTCTTTTGAATTCTGCCAACTTTAGGTAATGGATTTTTTTTCTCCTATATGCAAAATGAGGTTAGCCATTTGACAGCATCTGCTTGCTTTGGGTAAGATTTTCTTTCTTGGGGTGCTGTGTCCATAGGAAGGAGCCTGGGGGACCTGGGCGATGTGGGGACTCGCAGGTGGACTTCTCGGACCCTAGCCCTCGTGCACCCCGGCACTCTGTTCAGGAGCTGCTTTCTCACTGCAGCCGGGTGGCAGCTGCCTTCCTTCCCTCTGTGCTCTTATTTGGGCCTTGACCACAGTCCCGAGGTCTTCAGACCAAGCTCTAGTCTCGAATCTCCCACCCAGCCCTCAGCGCCTCCCCTCTGCAGGACAGGTGGATGCGTTCAGTCAGTCTCTGAGCACAGACTTTGCCGTGGAACTTCGACCATATTCACTGTGCGTATCCTCGGGTTACTTCTGGAGGAGACAGGAAGTCAGACTGATTGTTGGACTGAGTGAAGCGTTTTGTGATGGAATTATGCACAGGGAGGACCCCGGCATCGGTTAGCAGCCGGAAGAGCCTTCTTGGAGGATGCGCGGAAGCGCTGAGGGTCGCCGGAATCAGTGGCCGGATGCCCGGCAGGGGAGCAGTGCTGAGAGCAGCTCAGCAAGGGGCGACCACCCCAGCTGGGGGTGTGCTGGAGCTGGTGAAAGCCGGGAACTGGAGTTGCGTTCGGAGTGCTGTCTGAGGCCGTGGGAAGTTGAGGTGAGGGTTAGCTTCCAGTACTGGAGACCACTCCTCCTCAGCAAAACGGAGAGGAGGAAAGGGAGGACAAACAGAAAAGGTACGGGGAAAGCCAAGCAGTGACGTAACATGAAGGGGATTGTTTTCTTACCTGAAAGGCAGTCACAGGTGGGTGGTGTGGGCCGGCCGAGCTACCCCACCGGTGCCCAGCCTGGCTCCCCTCTCTCTGCTCACCCCAGCAACACCTGCGGTCCAGTGACCTCGTCAGCCTCCAGCCATGACATCAAAGTTGCAGGCCGGGGGGGGGTCAGGAACAGAGGCGGTCAGGGTAGGGCCCCTCTGCAGAGCCCCTTCTCTGGAAAGAGCCTTTTCAGAAGTCCTATGTGGTCAGTCTCTTCGGCCCAGTTTCCTTCACTTGCCTGTGCGCTGGCTCTAAAGACTGCCGGAAGGGAGCTTCGTGACCTGCTGTTACCAAAAAGGGAAGGCAGAATGGATGTGGGAAGAAGCTCCAAGCAGTCTTTGCCACAGGGTACATTAAAGGATACGAAATGGGCTGATTTGATCAGGTTTTCTTTTTCAGTGAATATCTCCTCTGGAAACCTTATGGGTAGCGATTTTACTAGAAAGCAGGTTGATTGGAGGCATGGTTCCAAGATAATCCAGGTGAGAGGTGATCAGAAACTTGTCCCCTGCTGGCCTCTTGGTCCCCAGGGCTGCAGGACTTGTCCCGTCTGTGTGGTCTGTTTGCCGTCATTACTGCTCTGCGGGCTCTTTCCCTTTAGCATAGAAACCTTGTTCCAGTCTCCTCCCTTTAAACCCCTTGGCTCATCCAGCACTGTTCTTCTTTTCTCTCTGCCATACTTGTTTGAGAGGACAGTGTCCTCCTGTCTGTT
Source organism: Martes martes (assembly GCF_963455335.1). NCBI lineage: Eukaryota > Metazoa > Chordata > Mammalia > Carnivora > Mustelidae > Martes > Martes martes. The sequence continues at coordinate 4,181,021 of NC_137901.1, read as the reverse complement.
TCTTCACCAGTGACCAGCTGCTCGCCTCATCTGGTCACAATGCCCTGTGGTCTGCTGAGACTAGATTTGGTTGAGTCACTGGGGGCCCCTCCCGGGGTGCGTGGCGGCTTCTGGTCTACCCCACGCATCGCCCCGGCCGTGCCTTCGCCTTGGCTTCTGCTTGCTCCTCGCAGGTTCCCTTCCAACAGCCTCTCACCAGCCCGGAGCTACTCAGAACTACGATGCACAAGGTGCACGGGTCAAGTGTGTATGGGAGAAGCTTAGGGGAGCATCTTACTTCTCTTGGCTTGAGGAGTCTCAGGTGAGCCGCTGGCAGGTCCTCACGTGGGGGCATGATACCTGAACTCCGAGTTTCCGGAAGGTACTTTGCTTGGGTTTCTTGGGACAACCCTGAGACATGGGTGTGGTTTCTCTGCTGTGTACATGGAGGGAGTTGGGCTCAGAGAGAGGGAGGACCTTTCCAGGAGCCCCTGCTGCGTGGTAAAGTTGAGATATTTGAACCCTCATCTTTGTGATTATGGTGTTCGAGTGCCTTACTTTTCCAAAGTAGGTAGGGCAGGTAGATTTAATTTTAAAAAGATCAAGCTCCTGTTGATTTGTGTTTCTTGCTACAGGTGAGGGGGGAAAAAGCCTTAGAGAGTATCTAAATCAGGAAGATACTGCCTGTGGGTGTAAAATATGATAGTTATTCACGTTGATTTCAAAGATGATGAAATCATCGAAGTTGTAGCAGGAAGAAAAAGTCTCTGGGGAGACGATGAAGAATTTCAGATTTTGCATTTGATGTACTTTTCACTTATGGCATTTCCTTCTGAACCTGCATCAGTGATAACATGCTACCAGAGCTGAGTAGACTGTCCTTTTCTTTAACTTATGCCTTGTTTTCTCTATTTATAGTTGTATAAATATATGCACACTTACTGTTGTGTGTATTTTTGTAAGTTACATATGTAAATGTATATACACATATCATATGTAAGGACTATGTATTTTTCCCCAAACTATCATGTGTAATATCTGAAAATTTGCCATTTTTGTTAACTAGCACTAGAAAAGGAATGATTGGGGTTGAGTGGAGAGAAAGTAAGAGAAGGTAGTAAGCAGGAGAAAGAGAGTTATTCTTTTAAACTTACAGCCTGGGGAATAAAAGAGCCTCAGGCTAACATTTCACAGCTTGTATAAACTATATTTAATTTTTATGTAATACAACACACTGTTCCAGAGCCCACCTCAGGGAGCCGCCTGTTCTGAAGTGTTACTGGGGAAATTTGCCGCCCTGTGCTAAGGTAATGGCTCCCCTTGTGGCTGTCTGGGATCGTGGTGAGCACAAGCTTTCCGCATAGTTGCTGTTCCCTCAGGGTGATTTGGGCATTTTAAAGTCCCTCGAAGCATGAGGAAGCTAGGTAAATTTCATTCTAGGAGTTGTATTAAGATGTCTCCAGGAGTCAGACAGAACACTTCTGAATCAATTATGTCACAACGGACCCAAACACGGTGCACGCTCTCACCAGGAGATGGGTCATACCTGTGTCTCCCGGGGCTGCATCTGCCTGTAAGGGCCCGTGTCAGGGGGCGGGGGGATGTTCCAGGCATCCGTGTAAGGGCCGAGCACACAGTTATAAATAAGAAAGACCAGGTTCCTGTTCTTGAGAGAGCCTGCATTCCAGCGTTGTAGAAATAGCCTAGAAACCAGTAAGAACAATAAATGAGACCATGTTCCTTCAACCCACAGGGTAGGGAATGAGCTTGGTATGGAGGGTGGTACTGCTTTGACTGGGGTGACGAGGACAGCCCCAACACTGGGGCCGGCGACTGTGGGCCGTGTAGCAGGAGGAACGCACACACAGGCCCTGACCAGGATGAGCTGGGTAGAGTCCCCAGAGCAGAGCGAGACTGGTTCATCCCGCATGTCATCGGTAGGGGTGAGGGTGGTGGGAGAGGTGCTCTGAGAAGTCTCCGGTCAGCTTCCTGTAGAGCTTGTGGGTGCCGGAAGGGCTGTGTGCTGTATCTTGAGGTTAACAGAAAGGCCCTGGAGAGGTTCAAGATCTCCTGTGTCCTTGAAAAGTCACTCAGGCCCATCCAGGGGTTAGGCAAGGAGCCGGTTATCACCATTATGGCTGGAGATGCTGGTGACTTGCGTGGGATGGTGGTGGTGAGGACAGGGTGATGGGGTGGATTGTGGGGCCTGGTGATAAGCCAGAGGGTGGCTTGCTAGACTACGTAGTGAGGGCATGAGGAAAGCGGATGAAGGCATGATGTGTAGGTTTGTGCTGTGAGCAGTTGGGTGGACGGTGGTTCCTTCTGCTGAAGTGGGGAGTCTTGGGTGAGAGAGCATCTGAGGAGTGTGGGGCGGGTGGTGGATTCCTTTATGAACACTTAATACCGAGGTAGCTTTCAGACATTCAAGTGGACGCCACAAATGATAGGTTAGCTGCACATGTTCATCCTCAGTTTATGTGGTTGAGAATCTTTAATTTCTCATGATTCCTAAAAATAATCTTTCCTAAGAATTGTACCCTGAGGTTTTTTTTAATCTAATTTTTTTAAACTTTAGAATATTTACCTTTTTTCTTTTGTTCAGTAGCAGTGCAGTAGAATCCATGATTAACCCTTGGAGTGCTGATGAGTCCCTTTAAGGCAGCTTGCTAATTTAGATCACTGTACCCCCCCTGTATGGATAAAATTGTCTCAGCTGGTTTAGAAATTATTCTCTAGTTGTGTTTGGTTTCTGTTTCTATGGGCCCTTGTTGCATGTATGACCCACTTTCTTATTTCTTAGCTACCTTTGCCTGGAAAAATAGAAGGATTTGGGAATGAAGCAATCTCCTGCTCTTTTTTCCTTCCTTTGCCTTTGCCTTTCTCTCCTCTCCTCACTTCTGTCCTCTCCTTTTTCTCTTCTCCTCTCTTTTCTTTTGTAAGTACAGAAAAGGCTTAATTGGCCTTTCTGTTGACTGTCTTAGCCTGGAAGGGCTTCTTCTTAGAGTAGTTGTCAGCCCTGGTCCATTTTCAGAGCGTCTGTGTAGGACTCCTTCCAGCTCATAGTCTTTTTCCTGAGCTGGAAAGAGCTCCCAGAACGAACCCTGATTGTCCAGAACTCACCTTTGCCGCTCTGTATCCTTTGCATGCATCTGGTCGCGTAGTCGCGGTGGGACCGACACACCTGCCACCCCTCCTTCAGCTCACTATTGAGAAGGCAGTGGAGTTCAGTACACTTTGCTTCCAGTGTCGGCTGTCACGGAGCGAGGCACGGTGGGATAAAGTGGCCCCCGGCCTCTGTGGGTGTAGACGTCGCCGCTCGTGCTGCTGCGATGATGTGGCAGGTGCCACTCTACAGGCAGCAGAGAAACTGGACTGCTGGTGTGAGGACACTTAGAGCAGAAAGGGAGCGCGTGGCAAGACAGATGTTTCTGGAAGCTTAATGGGACCCAGTATTATAGAAGAATTCTTTTAAGATGTTTGAAATGAGGCGAAGGGAAGATGAGTTACAAACTAGAGGAGATACATGTTTAGTCGTGGGCATTTACTTGGAGGCCTTGTGTAATCAAAGTTTGAGGGACTGACAGCCTCTCGTTCCTCAGAATCTTTCCAGTCACAGCTCCCCCGCCCCTGCCTCCTGCCGCAGCTCTTGGCGGCAGAACAGCTGCCCTCCGCGCGCCGGCCGAGGCCTCCCTCGGCTCCCGCGTCTTTCTGTTGGCGCCACGGCCGCACCCTGCCCCGTTGGCGGAGTCTCCGTGTCCCCGCCGTGTCCTCTCGGGCGGCTCTCTGGGCGCGTCGGTGGAGCCCCTGGGTGAGCCCCGTTTGGCCCCCACTGCCCGCTGCTGCTTGCTCTGGCCGGCCCGGCCCCCGGCAGCCAGGCAGCCCGCGCGGGACAGCCCGGGCTCCGTCTCCGGCCGCCGTGCGCTCGACTCCGCGCGGCGGGGGAGACCGGGAGCGGCGGTGAGAACCCGTGTCATGTCTCGAGAGGACCAGGGCCGGCCTTCCCGTCTCGGGCGCGGGGACTCGCGTGGGATGATGGTCACCCGCAGCGCGCAGCGGAGGGACGGGTTTGAAGAGAGCCACGGGGCGCGCGGCTCGCCCTCGGCCGCCCCGACGGCCGCAGCTCTGTGCCCGGCGCCCCAGGCTGCCGTGCGGGGCGCCTCTCCCGGTCCCCCGGCAGTCGTCCCCCGGGGAGAGCCTTCTCCGAAGCCACATCCGACCAAACCTCGTGAATGCTCACGGCTCCGTGTTCAGGCTGTCCGCCCTTGACCTAGAACTTCGCCGGGCTCCGCTGCTTCGGGGCTGGAGTCGGCGGTGGAGGCGGCAGGACCGTCTGTGCGCCATCGACCTGACCTTTGCTCGGACGCCGCGTCCTGCGCCGCTCGCGAGCCCGCGCCGCTCTCCGCCGTCCCGGGTCCTCGTCCTCGTGCGCTCGCGGCGCCTGCCGCGGGAGCCCCGATTCCTTCTGCGGCGGTGGTTTCTGCTTGTCCCCGGCGCTCCTGTCCCGCGCTTTTGAGTGAACAGACGTGTCACGGCAGCTGACCCCTCCCAGCATCCGGTCACTGGCCGCGAAGCTCAGCGCCTGTGGGACAGTCTCCTGGCTGTGGCGTTTGAACGGGCGTCCTCACGCGTCTGCCGCGGCGCGCTCCCCTCTCGTGACGGAGCAGGGGACGGCGGCACGCTGGTCCCCTCACACCACGGCCCTGGCCTTTCCCTCGCCCCCTGCCCCGCGTTATACTCGTGACCCTTCGCAGTGGTGTGACCAGAATGTGCTCCTGGCCCCTAGGCCAGAGTCACCGGAGGGGAGCGCTCAAAGTGGCGGTCTTCCTCCCTTCCCTGCCTGCCGTCAAGCGAACATCTGGATAATACCTGCTTCTAGCAAGTTCTGCAAGGGTTCTTCAGCAGAGTAGAGTTTGGGAACGGCTTTCTGGCTCTGTGTTCTGTGACCTGACATCTCATGCTACTGTTTGGCCTTGAAAGGCTATGAGGGTTCGCAGGCCGCCGCTTAGCCTGGTGATGACCACCTCTCCCGGAGTGGGTGGGTCCTGCTGTCCTCTGGGCACACAGGAGGACACCTGGCCAGGTGTGCACTGGAGGAGGTCAGCGCGTGGGATATTTGCCCGAGTCCCTACCATGTAATCTCTACCTTAACCCAGTAACTGCGGTGCGCTTCTTTCTCTGTGGCTGTCTTTTTAGGACCAGCTGGGCCACTGCTCCTCCTGCACCCACAGGGGGACGTGTCTTTAACATCTTCCCTGATTGTAGCAGCTGGACGTAGAGTGTGCTACTCCAGAAGATTCTCTGAAAGCAGATTGAGAACATCCCTTCTAGAGAGGTGGTTTTCCAGAGCGTAGTAGTTGAACAGCCGACAATAAAAGGTCCTTGTGTCCACGTATCCTTAACATGTCGTCGGAGACTAAAGTCTGCGGCTACGTCCCTGTGATGGATTTCACACGTGCACGCCTGGCCAGTTGTCAGTACATGGACGGATGCAGAGATTTTACTTTTCAATTAGTTTTATTCTCATGTAAAATAAGCTCTCTAGTATAGTCACCCTTTAAACAGCATAGGTTTGAACTGCACAGGCCCATTTATATGGGTTTTTTATAGTGCAGTGCTGTAAATGTCTTTTCTTGTCCTTATGATTTTTCTCATAACATGTTCTTCCGTCTCCCTGAGTTTATCGTAGGAACGCAGGATATAAAACATGGACAAAATGTGTGTTAATCAGCGGGTGGCATTATCAGCAAGGCTTCTGGTGAACAGTAGACTGTGAGTAGTTAAGTTCTTTGGGGCTGGAAGTTATGTGCAGATACTCGGCTGTGTATGAGAGGAACAGCTTGGTGCCCCAAACCCTCGTGGTGTTCAGGGTAAATTGTATATCCTTTTTCGGTTTTACTAGCTTTCAGGAGTATAGATAGCATGGTCATGTTATGAACCTCCTAGTATATTTCATCCAAAAGAATGGAGATGTAGAGAGAGTTACAGATGACTTAGAGATGGATTGTTCAGGAAGGTTTGGATTGTGAACACCCACTCATGCCTGATGCTGCAGGTAACATACCGGTATCCTGCATCTCGCACATCATTGTTACGTTCAAGCTATTTAAGTTTGATATCAGTCACTTTGAATACTTCAAAAATTGTTCTTTGTTGGAAGGCTAAAAATAATGTAAACTTTTATTTTTAGAAGTTTATTATTTTTATTACTAAAAATAAAATATTTCAAAATAATAAAAATAATATTTCTATTATATAAAATATTTATATTACATTTTTAAAAAATAAAAATTTTTATTAAAGTTTTAAAATTTATTTTTGTTAAAGAGGGCATACTGATTTATTTTTTTGCATTTTAATTTTCTTCGTGTAACTTTAAAAATGGTTTCTTAAGGAAGCATTGTTTTTTAAGAGTGGTTCAGCGTGCGGAAAATACAAAAAAATACAAAAATACAAAATACAAAAATGTTATGTGAAGTGAACCAAGTGTATTCTTCTCGTTCCGTCATGAAGCTGTTAATTCTACACTTGGGAACGTGTCCAGATTTAAAGGCTCAGGTGCACTTTACTAAGCTATGTATTATTAAAAGCCCTGTTTGTGCTAGTGCGGAGGGAGTTTTAGAAGGCAGAACATACCTTACCGTTTTATTGCATTACGTTAGATTTATATTTTCAAACATATTTGTTGTCAAAATCAGACATAAAGCCATCTCCTCACACATGCTTTTTTGCACTAAATAATTAACTAGACCCTTTGCCCCTTCTTTGACTGTTTGAGATCCTGAGTGAACTTAAGAGTAACATTGCAAGGAAAGACTCTGCTGTACCTGGAAGTTTGCCTTAGTTTGTCATGGTCACTTAAAACTGCATCGTGCCATTTGTAGAGACTTGACAGGCTCTAAGGCTCTGCTCATTTCAGTCTTGTGTACTGTGGTTCTGAGATTTTTACTCTCTTTGTATTTTTGTCATCATTCTTCAGATCCTTGTTTGACCTTACAGAATTTTAAAATTTTATTCAAGGCTTCCTTTTTAAAAGGCTTTTAACAAAATCTGTCTCAGCATTGTAGTGGTATACAACTATATACCTGATATTTTATAGGCATCTTTGTTTATTCTGGCCTTTGTATTTGCTTTCTTTCCCCACGGAGTAGCCCAGGTAAGGAGGGACAGCTAAGTCAGGGAATTCCCGGGATCATTGCTATAAATTTTGCTGTTTCTTGGGGGAGTTCCCGTCTCCTTTTGCTGTCCGTGCTGTTTTTTCACTGCTGGTAGTCATCGATACCCTGTACTTTTTCTCCAGGTGATGACTCTTATTGACAGCTCTCTTTGTAATTGTTGGATTTCTAACCCTGTTCTCCCTAAACACTCAAACAGATGCAGGCCTGCTTCTGCTCTCTCTTCCCAGGTGCTCCTTAAAAATACACGCTCCCTTTCCATGCTTCATTCCATCTGCCATCCCAAGAATGTTATTTTGTTTAAGATAGGAGCCTGGGTGGCCCTATTAAAAAGTGCCACTTTACATCTCAGGCGGCGATTCTGCAGTTGTAGTCTGTGACCTGAGTGCCTTGCGAAGCTCACATTCTGTTGGAATCTGTTGAGGTTCCCCAGCTGCCCCTGAGCTTGTCTCTGTGTGGGAAGCTTCAAGGAGCTTTGCTACTTAACAGGACATTTGCTTTCATGCCACTGTGGTGGTTTTTCTTTGTTTCTTTGTCTGTCTGTCTGTCTTTCTTTTCTTTTTTAATGTTTGCATTCTAACCTAAATAACAATGTTGACAGTTCTTTCCTGGAAGTAATTTATAGCTTAATTGTTTTCACATTCATGACCAGCTACTCAAAAGTGGAGCATTTTTTTTTAAATTGATGTGCTTTGTTTTATCTAATTAAAGGTTGCTTTACATTGCTTTACTCTAGTTATTTTAACTCAAAATAATTGGTGGGGAGCACTACTGTAGATGGTAAGCAGTGAGTAGCTAGGATAGTTTTTTCTGCAATCCTTTATAGATACGGGCATTTCATGCTCTGGGAGTCAGTGGGTACGTTGGATTATGCGTTTGATTTAAACTAGGTTTTTTGTTTCCGATACTTTGATTTTAGAATGTGTATCTTTTCTTAGATGCTTGTATTTGTAATTTCCATGATTTCATGTCAGCAGTAATCTTTCCTTTTTTCCCCACTCTTGATTATCTGGGAGTTACTAATTTTTTGTAGGTGGTTCATAAGTTCTGCGTTTCTGTTTCTGATGTCGTTAGTTTCACTGTACTGAGTCTTTTCTCTAACAATGGACTTGGAGGAGAGAATAAGTAAAGCTTACATTTTGTTTTTCTTTTTTTTAAAAGCAGCTGTTTTTAATGCTTAGGGAAGCATATTAAAACTGATGAAAATAACCAGGGCAGTTTATCATGGATTTGGTATATTTGTCTTCTTCTGGATCATGCTGATGAGTGTGATTCAGGGTTATTGTAGAGTGGACTTTATTAATACATGTACATGATCATTTCATCCAGGCACCTCAGTATTGGCAGGGAAAACAGCCACCATTGCCCATTCAAGATTGCTAGAATGGTTACCATTGGAACACTTGTTACCATTGAATATACTAATTCATCCGGGCTCTCCCTGAGAAACAGAGCTAACAGCATAGGTGCACGGTTGACCTTTAAACAGTACAGGGTTAAGACCACCAACCCCTCAAGTGGTTGAAAATCCACATATGACTCTTGACTCCCCCAGAACTTAACTGTTAGTAACCTACTATTGACCCAAAGCCTTACTGCTAACTGCTCACGTTTAAATAGTTGATTAACACATATTTCATGTATTTTATGTATCCCACAATAAAGTAAGCTAAAGACGGGAAATGTTTTTAAGACAGTTGTAAGGAAGAGAAAGTATGTTTGCAGTACTGTACTGTATTTATAGAGATCAAGAGATCCAGGTAGCAGGACACCCACGCACCTCAGACCCATGTTGTTCAAGGATCCACTACAATAATGTCCCTTACTTTAAGTCAGCTGGTTTTAGATGTTATCAGTTCTACGAAATACTTTCACAAAGACACACAGATTAGTGTTTGATTGAATGACTGGGGACTAGAGCCTTGCCAATTTGGTGCAGAGAACTGACTTACCTATAGGGAAATATATTTCCAGTGATTAGGCAGTGTAGATAGGTACCCCTACTATAAATATCTAAAAACTCTGTATGTGTTTATGAATGTGTATCGAAAGACATATTTGTGAAGCCTTTATCAGGAAAGCGTGGGAATTAGTAATCAATCGGGCAGTCAGAAGGGTGCAGGAGATAATGGTGTTGGTCATGGCAGTGGCATGTCCTCACGGAGGCCACAAATACGTGGGAAACAGAAAACACCACAGACTGTATAAATGAGGAAGTGAGCAAAGAGTGTGTTTTTGGACAAAGTTGAATCTTATGAAAATTGAATTTTGTGTAGATGTTTACTATTCAGTCGGAGACTGCACACCTACGCATACTCCAGCATGCAGGGATCTGAGATTTCTGACCAGTGTTCTTACTGTAGAGCTGCACAGGGGGGAGTCGAAAATCTAAGACTTTGGGAAGACTCTTCTTCTGTGTACTTCTTCACATGGTTTTTAGGACACTATACTTTCTTGGTCTTTCTTCTCCCTTACGTGTCCTGGTCTGGTCTGTTTTGTGGCTTCTGTTCATTCTCTCCAGATCCTAAATGTTAAAGGGGGGTGCAGGCCTTGGTCCTTGCCTCATCTGTGTTATCATTGCCCCGGAGATCTCATCCAGTGGTGGCTGCCATTAGCATTTGTGGGCCAGCAAGTCAAGTTTGTTTCTTCACCCAGATCTAGCTCCCGAATTGGACACTGGGATCTCCATCTGTGATGTTGTCTTTTCACTTTCGGGTCTAATAGATGTCTCCAATTTAACTTACGGAAACACAGTGATTGCTCTCTGCTCTGAGCCCCTTCCCCCAAGTGCTCCACTGTCAGCTTCTTTATCCTGGTCGGTGAAAACTCTGCCCTTCGTGTATGTGAGCCATCCACTTTGGAGTCAACCTGGACAGTGCCCTCTCTCACATCCCACATCTTGTCCATGAGATTCACAATATATTCAGAGAGTGATCCCTTCTCGTCACTTCCTTTTCAAGATCGTGACTCAGAATACCATCACCTCATGTCTGGATTACTCTAACATCTTCCTAACTAATTCCTTCTTCCCCCCTGTGTCTGTTCTCAGCTTGCAAACACATCGATGCAGAAAGTCGGGATGCATCATTCTCTCACACAGCACCCTGCCCTGCCTCATTTCTTTCAGAGCCATAGCGGATGGTCACACTTCTGTGGTCACCTGTGAGGCCTGACCTTCCTGCCACCCTCTCTCCCTTGCACTCTGCTCCAGTGGACTGGTCTCCTTGCCGGACCTACCTCACCTCCGTGCCTCTGTGCTGTCTCGATCATTCTTGCCACATTTCTCGTGTCGTAATGGGCTGGAGCCAGCTCAGACAAGGCAAGCTGATGTGAAAGTCCAAGGAGTTTGTGAACTGGTTGGCATCATTTTGGTAGCTTGAAATAATAATTATGTAACAGTATAATTTATGTATTTGTGTTTCGTATTTACTGTCTGTGTCCACCCTAGTGCCTGCAACAGTACCTGAGGCGTGGAAGGCCCTCAGTGAATAAATGAATTTAAAGGTCAGGGCTAATGATGTTAATTTTAGAATCATTTCAAGGCTCTTATACTAGATACTGAAAAAGAAGGGAAGGTTTTTTCCTAAAGCGACATTGATGTATTTGGGTCAAGTGCATAGATTTTGGGGAACTTTAGTGATGAAAGTCACTGAAAAAGAGGGACAGACAGTCTTCTAGGTCACCTTTAGATTCAGGTATCTGACATGTCCCTTAAAAATACCAGGTTCTGTGGAAGCTGAGTCCTTCAGACTGCCACACGATTACGTTTACACCCTTTTGCTAGGGTTACAGTCCTACAATTGTAAATGTTGTTTTTCTAATCATGAAAATGTACTCTTTGGATTAAAGTTTTTTATTATAGATCTTAGAAAAAAATTCATAATGTTTATTCTTCATAACCTAATGTTTTAGGAATTAGATTTCTTTAATGTTCGTGTTTTCATTCAGACATTAAGGCATTAGTATTTTTTGAGAAAGTTGGTTAAGATTTTTCTTCTTTATATTATGTACTAAATTGTCAGCTCTTTGAGATCTTAGATTATTATATTCATTGTTAAATTGCCTATACCACCTAGCAACTGTTTTAGAAATGACAGGTGTCTAATAAAAGTATCTTGACTCTAATGCAGTAACCAATTTCATTTTCTCTATATTGGCCCATAAATTTATAGCCTCTTTGAAACTCCATTATAACATTGTTACATGTGCTATTTCATATTTGAAATACATTATTTCATATTTGCTTGTGTAAAAAAAAGTACTGTGTCCAAGATTTTAAAATTCTTGTTTACTAATGCATTTAAATCTTCCTCATAATGATCTACAACGTTTCATGCAGTATTGACACTGTTCATATTGGCTCTTCCAGCAGTCTCCCTCTGTACTGTGTTGGTCCTGTTTCTATCATTTGGCTATCTTTTGAAAAACAGTGACCATTTTTAGACCCCTGAAGATTTCCCTAGTGATTTTTTTTTTTTAGTGTAATTTATTTCCATTTACTTTGACTTGTTGAATGCGTCAGTTAAACAAATGTTTGCTTACTTTACATAAATTATTCTTTTTATTCTTTACTTGTGCAATCTCATACCAAGTCTTCATGAGTCCTTGGATAAGAAAATGCTTCTCCCATCTGTTTATGAAACTGAGCCGTAGTGGGTGATGCTTTAAAAAGTAACCTGTTGATGGATGACTGTATCAGGCATATGCGTGTTACAATGTTTTTGTTTTTCTAGTAATTTAATTACCACTTTTTGAGCACTTGCTGCTTCATCTTCATTAGAAACTCACCCTCCATTGAAGTAATCCAAAGAGCCCAATAAAAAATAAATAAATATTAATTCTAAACTCTGTGTCTTTTGATCAACCTTAATTTATCAGATCAAAAGTACTTGAGGTTAAAAATTAATTTTTGATAGGGAGAGATATCTGATAACAAAATTAATGAAAGTACACTATACCCATCCATCTTCACTTTTTTATTTGTTTACAAGTAATAATTAGAAGTGTTTTACAGACTAGAGCAGCCCAGTGAAGGAATTCTTTTGTCCACACTCTTCAGATGCACGTAACTACAAAATCTGATTTTACTTGATACTGTGGTTTACTCACAGTCTTTGTATCTACAGTGGAGGGATTATGCTCAAAGAATCCCAAAATCTTGCTTAGATCTTTTTTTCCCTTTTCCCATTGCCTGGATCTGTGCCAGAACAGTTTAATAAGTATTAAATTTATGAATGAACGTACGGATTTCACCTTATAGGGTAACAGCAGCTCCTTGAAGGGATAAGCTTTGTTTTTCCATTTGAGTTTATTTATAATACCTCAAATAGTAAATGTAACATCGCCTCAATAATTGGCCGACAAAAATGGTAATTTTGTCTTTTGTTCAATATACCGTTTAGCTTAAATATTAAATACAGTTTAGGAAAAGATTTGTAAGATATTAAATATACAGATAGAGGTATCAGATTTCAGGAAAATGAACTTAAAACGGTTGCAGTCTTAATTAACCTCTCAACTCAAGTGCTGATCTAAAGAGCTTTTGTGATCTGACCTCCTTACCTCTTCCTCTTCCCTTTTATTACTGTCTTTGTCTTCTCGCTGTTGGCTACGGCCGGTCGTGCTAAATTCCTTCCATCTCCCTGACTGTGCCTTGCTTTCGCCTAGCTTCTTGCCTGCCTCCATTCTGCTCATCTTCCAGCTGTGCTTCTCGGAAGCCTTCCCTGAGTTTCCACAGACGGAGGAAGTGCCCCTCCAGGTGCCGAGTTCTCCTGAGTACCAGGTGCGCCCGTGTCAGAGTGTCACCCTCTGCTGGGGAAGGCAGTGTCTCTCTGGACCCCAGGTTCCTAAAGGCACAGCTGATTGCTTATTCTCTCTCCTTCACATAGCATGTGCTCATTAACACACAAAGTGTTTATGAGGAGTGACGAAATTCATTTGGATGATGTGTTATTTATCTCTATGTTTATCTCATAAAGGCTTTTGAATTGTATGTTACATTTCGGCTTACAGTCAACATACGCTTCAAAAAGACCTATGTATGTTACACATATGTGAAGTAGTGGCAGTATCTTTTATAAGAAACACTGAAAACAAAATCTAACAGTTTTTCAAAAATGTTCAATTTTTTTAAAATGTAAGTGTTTAAAATGACAGATATAGAGTCCTATGTTTAGAATTGTCACAATGGGAAAGTATGAGGAAAAAAAAAAATAAGGAGATGGTTTTTTAAGGTCCTCATTTGTAAGGAATCTGAAAGGGCCCAGAAGGTGCCCCAGAGGCAGTTTTGAAAGTTAGCCAGTAAAAGATACACAGAGTTAAACCAACCCTTGATGGTCTGCCCTAAATAAATCGGGGGGAGTGCCGACGAAGAAGAGGCTGAGGGCACATAGTCACACAACTAATGATTGAAAGGCGAGGTCTGAAAGTGAAATACCAGAAAAAAGAAAAGCCAAGTGATGCTGATTGATGATTCTGGAGGAAAGCATGTGGCTCGGGCCATCTGTGACCCATATAAAGAGAACAGGACGCTCTGCTCCCTTCAGGGGGCCAGGCTCAGAAGGCAACGAGAAGGGCAAAAGAGATCCCCGAAAGAGTGGAGAGTTTTTGCTTAATTTTAGTCAATCTGAACTCTCCTCCTTGTAACTTCAAAATTTCTAATAATTGAAAAAAATCGAAGAGCTGTGAAATGAGAGAGGTGCTCAGTTCCACTTGTCGGGTGTGTGCTGTTGCACACGTGTGTGCAGCCAACCAACTCGTTCTTTGCCAGACCACCTACTAAGAGGGTCTTTACTCAAAACTAGGAGTGAGGAGAGAGCCAGAACTAGTTTCTGCAGCTTCTTGATTTGGAAACACATTATAAAAATCACAATTTTCTTTACACGATAAGGGAGTAGCTTCCTTTCTGTGTTCATTCTAATAAGGATTAGTGATCGAGCAAGTCCTCTGAAATGAAGAATGCTTTGTGTTCTCATTTAATTCCTTTTATTTCTTAATTGTTTCCTTTGGTTTAGTTTTCGCTGACATTCAAAAAATAAGAAAATTCTAGTTCATAACTTTACTGCATTTCTAAGTCATTTCAACAACAAAAGGACATTGTGGTATTATAACTAGAAATTTATGTGAATCCTAAAGTATTTGAAGAAAATTCAGAAATATACATTGAAGTTCTACAAGAAAATGATTGAATTTAAACAAAACAACCTGAGTTAATTCTTGCAGAAGGTGTTACCTTGAATTAAGAACCTTTTACAAGTATATTTAAAAAAAAAAGTAGTACCAGATTATAAGCAAATCCATTTGTAAATGAAGGGAGAGGTAAAATTAATGAAATTAACTTAAAGTAGTTGTACTACCAAGCTGATTTTTAAGTTGGTTATTAAAACAGGAGAACAAGCCTGTGTACTTGGAAATGAGGTCCCAGACAGGAGGAACGAGTAAATGTAGCAGCTCAAAATCGAAGTAAAAAAAATTCCTTGAAAATTTGAGTAAATACATATCCATGTGGCTGTCATATGTAATTTATGGTGTTTAGGAAGTTCTCTAAATTTCATAAATCCTTAGAACTTATTTTTGAGAGATGCTAGTGAATCAGGAGTAAAAATGAATCTCAAAAAAGGCTGTTGCCATCTTACAAGTTTGGGGAAAAGGTAAGAATTTGTACAAAGAATATTGGTCTTCAATAATTTCATATAACTAACACCATAAAGTGGCACCAGTTTAGATGAAATGCTGGTAGGCATGGCAGTAATAAATCCTTTTTTACAATGTCTGAGCCAGTGTGTAGTACTTAAGGCCTTTCCACAAGGCACAAAATTTTCTTCTAAATTATCGAATACCTCTAGAAAATGTGAAAATAATTTTGTTTTCAGAAGTGGTTTGCATGAAGTTTTTCTGTGTGTAGCTAACTGTTGGACTTTTCTCACAATGGTCCTCCGAGGTTGCTTTTTCAGGAGGTATCTAGGTTTCGTGGACTGAAAAACTGATTATTTTCTTTTATAATTGAAGTCAAATTACATTTATACTGAATTTTCTGTATTCTTTCTTAGGAAAAAATAAGCAAAATAACCCAAACCAAAAAACAATGATTTAGCCCACAATCCTTTAGCATAACCATTGAGGAACAAGAATTTGAAGGAGATCTGTATACATACACACGTGTGCAAAGTGCACACACAGACATGCCTATGTGCACACATGTGTGTGCTCAGAACGTATGTACACACATGTTTGCATGTGTACAAAGCCACACATGCACAAATGTACACACATGCAAACGTGTATGCATGGTTGTGTACACACAAGTACTCACAAACGCATACATGCATGCACAGATGCGTATATACCTGTGTGCATGCATGTGCATATACACCCATGCATACATACATGCACACATGCATCCATACATGTGTACATGCACCCATGCATACATGGCAAGATTTAACAGAAATCAAAATTCCAGCATTGTCTGTGGTTTATGTCACCTTTTTTCTGCTGTTAGCCTCTATGTGTTTTTCTTTTCAGGCTTTAGCTGAAAAAGTCTTGGCCTCATATCTTTTACTCTTAAGGCTTTTTCCTACTTCAAAACTGTAATCTTTGACTTCTTAATTTCAGTTCATAAACCCTAAGCTTACAACTCCCGAGTCTCCAGGTTTCCCTGACTTTCACCAAGAATGGAAAATCCTATTGGTTTGGTTTTTTTTTTTTTTTCTTTTTTCTCCTTAAACTAAAGACTTAAAAAAAAAAAAAAAATCCTCCTTTCTGTCTTGACAAACATGAGGAAGAAACTGCCAACAGAAATTCAGGTGGAGACAACTCCTCCCGTAGCCTCCCCTTGTACTTTTAACAGAGCTTTGTCATATGGTTAATGAAGGAGAAAGTTGACAACATGCATTGTATATGTCTGCTGTCAGCAAATTGCATTGTGTGACCATATTTTTTTTCTAGTCATTGAAAGGATTCTCCCAGTGTGATACCTCTTAATTTAAGGAAATAAAAAAAAAAGGTTTTTTTTTCTACTTTAAAATAATCATCTTTATTTTATGACATTTATAAAATGCAGTAAGAGATAAGGAAACCATCCTGCATCTCAGACCCTTTTTTAATCCTTCTCTTATAGTGGCAGTCTTTTTAAACATGTTATACTTCTTTTTCTCCCTTACTTAAGGGTTTTGTGTGTGTGTGCACTTGACTTTTTTTTTAGCTAGACTTTTGAGGAAGAAACTCTTCAATTTAGAGGTGCTGTATCTTTTTCTAGTCATAAATTCATTTGTTTCTAGAAATATACATTTGCTTCAATATATACACTAGAGCATAACAATCCTGAACTCATACGGGATTTTTCACAAACAAAAATTGTTTTCTAAAGTTACCTGTTTTATTGAAACAGGTCTGAAGACCAGGAAGAAAGCTTAATAGTGATTTGAATTGCAAAATATTAAGGACTGACCAGTGGGTTGTCATGGTACATAATGACTTTCTCACGTACAAAGGGAGTTTATTAATTATTTGAAGTAAAAACAAGACAGTCATTTGCAGGTGATACTTAATTAGAAAATTTTGAAATTCTTTGACAAACATTAAAACCACAAAACCTTAGAAAGTTTTAGAAGAAGTTACAAAAAAATAAGCCTGAGCTACAAGAAAGAAAAGTCATGTGTCTCGCGTCTAGGTTTGTTGTGGCCACAGAGAGTTTGGAAAAGACAACAGGATGCCACTCTTATTTTGTAAGGAAGTGTCATTCATAACCATCATTTGTAAGTGGGTTTTAAATTGGTTTTGGTGGCAACAGTATTTGCCACTTCCTCTGGTCTAAGTGGATTAGGACACTTCTCATTTCTGTGACCACTAGTCGATATTTGCAGTGCTTTTGGTTGGTTTTGGTAATGTGAACTTTGTGGATAAAACAAGGGAAGTTTCTTTCTCTGGCATAGAATGGAAAACAAGGAGCCCACTGGAGGCTTTCCTCAGAGGGGGTGTGTGTGTGCATGCATGAGATACTTTTGTAACAGGAAATACAGAGAGCTCAGTTTCATCAAAAGTAGCTCAAATTCAACTGCTGAATATGTGTTGTCAATGAACATTGTATTCTCCGCTTTGGGTTTTGTAGAAGCTAGAAAATTGGAAAGTGTAACAAAGTAAAGAACTACAAATTCATTAAAATATAGCTGACCCCTCAACAATGTGAGTTTTAGGGGCACTGACACCCCCCCAGCACAGTTGAAAAGCCAGCCATGTATAATTTTTGACTCCCCCAAAACTTAACTATTAGTTGTAGCCCACCATTGATTGGAACCTTATCAGTGATATGAACAGTTGGTTAATACATATTCTGTGTGTTAATATGTATTATATACTGTATCTTACAATAAAGGGAACCAGAGAAAAGAAAATGTTATTAAGAAAATCACAAGGAAGAGGGGCACCTGGGTAGCAGGTGGGTTAAGTATTCAACTCTCGGTTTTGGCTTTTGGTCATGATCGAATTGGGCTCTATGCTCAGTGGGGAATCTGCTTAGGATCTCTCTTCCTCTCCGTCTCTCAAATAAATAAATCCTTTTTTTTTTTTTTTAAAGGAAAATCATAAGAGAAAAGACATTTATGGTACTTTGCTATATTTATAAAAAAGTGGACCTATGGAGTTCAAACACATGTTGTTCAAGGGGAACTGTACTTTACATTTTTATGCTACATATCTCCAACTCGTTGAACTGTGATCTTCAGAGAGCCACCAGCTAACATTGTCCCTAAGGCTGATGACCTCTTTTCTCTCTCCTCCTAAACTGCATATTCTGCATACTGGAGTGCTGCCCCTGTCCCCTGCATTGGGGTGGAAAGATCTCTGATTGCAATTTAGAAGACCTAATGTCTGTTTCCATGTTTACCCTCTCCAAGCTGGGTCACCTCTCCTAACTTGGGCCTTTGTTCTGTTACATAAGCTTGAATATTAGATGATCTTCAAAGACTCGCACACAGTACAATCTAGTTTGAAAATTCAGCATCATTTGCCACGCTCTGTACGAAGAGGCAAAACACGGGTTTAAAGTACACGTGACTTCGATTGCATTCCTGCCGTGACACTTGTTGTATGACTTCACATGCATTATTTTGTTTTTCTTGTCCTAGTGTTCATCTCTAAGTGTCCACCTTATAGAGGCATGTGGAGAGTCAGTGAGACCATATGTGGGAAGTCTCTGAGGCTGTCTACACGAGGAAGCATGTGGGCGGGTTGGTGGGACTGGTGTGGAGTTGTCCGGGTGTGTGGGGGCATTAGGAGCAGTCAGACTTTATGCAGTAAGATTTTTCCTCTGCAACAGCAAACAAGCAGAACAACGGACATGCCGTGGTCCCTAGGCCCCCCCGACCTTCCTCAGTCTAGCGTATCCCTTAATGCTACTGGGCACCTACTCAGGCAGTGCACATCCCACGTAGGTGGTGCTGCACAACCAGCTGTGGAGGTGCTGGGCGATCTGAGCATGTTCAGCCTGTTTTCTTGGGGTGATGAGTGCTGATTTCTGAAGAAAATACTAAGAATGGAACCTGCCCTTTGAACCGGTGTGTTCATAAGCCGTGGAATGTTGAAATTGAATTGTATGGTGTCTAGTTTCCTTTCAGTGCATGTAAGGTAAGCTAACAATCAAAACAAATTTTATTTTTACTGTTGTGGGTGTATTTTTTTAATGAATAAGTCATTTTTTTTTTTGTTGTTGTTCTTATAGAGGCTCATCATTAAAGCAGGTGACTGTTTGGGCATCGACTATTATGTTAAAATTAACAGAAAAAAAGAGCCACATTCCTAAAAGTATCTTGAAACTATAGAATAGGTATTAGGTGAAATGTTATGTTGTTTTCTTTGTTAGAGTGTATTTTGTTGGAATAAAAGAACTTTTTTAGCAAGGTTTTTTTTTAAATGATCACCACAATATGTACTATTTTTGGTTCTTAAAATTGCAAATCTGTCTTATTCATATTTTTTAAATGTTTAAGTCAAAACTTACCAGGAATTTTTGTAAATATCCCCCCCTGTTTTTAAAGATTTTATTTATTTGACACAGAGACAGAGAGCACGCAGCAGGGGAAGAGGCAGAGGGAAAGGGAGAACCAGTCTCCCTACAGAGCAGGGGCAGCCCGATAGGGGACTCGATTCCAGAACTCCGGGATGATGACCTGAGCTGAAGGCAGTGGCTTAACCCACTGAGCCACCCAGGCGCCCCTGTTCCTTCTCTTTCAAGGGTAGATCTCATTGTTACCCAGTTTCCCCTCTTCCTTTGACTTGTTTCTTGTAGAATTCTTCAGATTTGTTACTTCTGAAACTACTACACAACTCTTAAGTTGGTGTTCCAGATCCCGCTGTAATTCCTACTTGTCTGTTTTCTGGCCACGCCGTTCCCTCCCTTACCCCGCAACCAGTTTACCCGCCATGTGCCAGGATTCCAGAGCATGTACCCACTTGAGGGTTGATGAACCTGAGACCTGAGACCTGTATGAAATCTGGGAAAATTTTGGCTTCACGAAATGTCTAACCATGCCTGAGCGTAAACCTTTATTGGCTGATACTGTCAGTTGCTGGAGGTCTGTTCCCACCTTGTTCTGTCAGAACCAGCTTCCCTGAGCACGTGACTTAAACTAGTCCCGCCCCATCCCAGGTCCCCTGCTTGGTCGCGCTTTGTGCCGCCTACTGCCCTGTGACACATTATATGTTTATTCAGTTATGCTCTCTTCTGTGCACTTAGACAAAACCCTGTGTGGATGGGAGTGGGGACTTGGTGTGTTTTGCCCATCGCTGTGTCATCAGCGCCTGCATCAGAGAGCATCTGAAACCACACTTTAGACTCTTAGTAAATATATCTGGAGAGAGTGAGTAACTAGGATCCATACTGTATTTCTGGGTAATAATTTAGAGGTCAGTAAGAACAATTCCCACGATAGGGATTCCATGTGTCTGTCAACCATTGCTTATAATGTTCTTTGGTTTGCATGAAAAACTCTGCTTCTTGTCTAGGATAGATTTCGAAGAGAAATTTACATTTAGAAATGTTTATAATTATTTTTACAAACCCAGTGTGTGGCAGTGGTCTCTTAATACAACTTGTCATGCAGGTGTTGTATTTTCTTGAATGTAGATTGTGCAGGTATCCCTGAGAGGTGTGTGTGCTGCGTGCAAGGGTGACCTGTAAGGCACTGTAGTCATCGTTAGACTGTATGGCTAGTCCTGGAGGTATTTACGTAAACCACACATTATTGACACATTGCTTTCTTTTTTAGCAAGGGGAGAATAGATATAATAAAAATGTTACCTGATAGAAGAAATTTAATTCATTCTTTTCCTGATTAAGAGTCTGACAATTAGAGATCTGTCCTAAATGGACTGCTACTTTTATGTATTATGCTTATTATACATATCAACCTGAAATATTTCACATCAGCCTGGGAAGTTTAGGAGTAAGGCCCACCTGAGTGTGACCGGAACGCAAGGGCACGAGGCTTTGCACGAGGTGTGGTGCATGGCAATTGGTCCTGGTGACCAAGATTAATGAAACTCAGATGGGTTTTAATTAGTGCAGCTGCAGCCATCAATTATCTACTGAACACAAATATTGTTATATTTGGGAAATTCTTGATTTATTTTATTCCACTGGCCAGCAGATTTAGATGAATGGGTTCTCATCATCAACATTCTGAGAAAAATCGCCAGAGGCCACAGTTTATTATTTAGGACACAATCAGCAAGAGTGAACAATACAGAACATAACGTTGCAAAGTGCTCTCAGCATTAATTTGGAAATTTTGCTGAAATGTTTGGCTGTACAGGTTGTCAAAAATGTGAGGACGTCTAGAACAAAATTTAGAGCAGTCTATCAAGAAGGGGCAGAAGTTGATCCGTAACAGATGTCCGTGCGCTCACGTTAGACCCGTGCCTGCCACATCGCTGTGGCAGCAGAATGGGGTCCTTGCTCATCATCCTCGAAGCACACGCTTTCAGCAGAGGAACGGATACGGACCCAGAGTGTTCGGGAATGGAAAACTAGAGCAGTTTGTTAGCATTAAAAAAATCCCTGTGTTCATCTGTGTATCTATATGCCTAATTGTGGTCATACACACGCTTGTTCTGGGTTTTACTCTGGTTTCAGAATGCATTTTGAGATTTTTAGCCTTGAATTAAACAGGTTTGAGAGAACATATATAATTTTTGAGGGAAGGCAATATTACATATAGCTGTTTTTTCTGTTGACAACTAGGTATATTAAAATAAGGTAATTTAACATTTCTAAGTTAAATCTGCAGCAAAATCTGGAATTATTAATAGAATGAAGACTGTTTGGTAATTCATATTAATTTAGGCTATTGAATATAATGCTATTATTTCTGAATATATTTTTCTTAGTTTGTAATTTAATCTCCTGAACTCTTAATTTAGTGAGACTGCCTAATACAGAGTTTCAGAAATGATAGATAAGCATCAAACACTATTTCACTTTTATAATTTTCTCCAGTATGAAATCTCTGTCAAATTCTTCTTTTTTTTTTTTTTAAGATTTTATTTATTTGACAGAGAGAGAGATTACAAGTAGGCAGAGAGGCACGCAGAGAGAGGGAGGAAGCAGGCTCCCCGCTGAGCAGAGAGCCCGGATGGGGGGCTCCATCCCAGGACCCTGAGACCATGACCTGAGCTGAAGGCAGAGGCTTAACCCACTGAGCCACCCAGGCAACCCCTCTGTCAAATTCTTAGATTTGGAGTAGGACAGAGAAAGATGTGAACTTGGCTTACATGCTTGTCTGAATTACAGAGTATAATCTAATAGCTGGGATATCTATTCTGAAGAATGGGCTGTAAGTCATAACCAATGCCTTATAAAAAATCAATTGCAGATAATTTTTTAAAGGTTTTGTGGCATTGTATTTGATTTATGTGATGATAGGAGTATTTCACATCTGAAATACAGTCATTAAAATGTTGTGAATCTTGCAGTGTGTAAAAGATTTCTGTTTTTTCTTACATACAAATTTCTGGTCAACTTTAATTGGTCAAATTTATTAATATCAGAATTTAATCCAAATTATGATTCCCTAAGGGAAAAGTAAGGTGTGATTAGTTTCCAAGTGTAGATAGTGTTGACTGGTATTTGTTCTTGCTGAGAAGGCTCACTTTTGTCCTTAGGAAAGGAAAAGAGTGTATCAAAAGCTTGTACATGTTTTATACCCTAGATTAGAAAGACTTACTCTATCCGAATTGTCAGAGTTTGCAATTAATGCTCCTAGCTCACTTGCTATTGTCTGTGGCGATTCATAAATGCTCTGATTTCTGAGCATACTTTTATGGCCTTCATGTTTTATAGAGTAAATCATAGAAAGCTTTCTGTTTTCCAATTAACAGATGGAAGAGCTTTTGTTCATTGAACCAAGGTGCTTAGGAGGAGATTTTATTCCTTATGCATTCAATTACGTGATTCTTATATTTTGTCATTAAGAAGCAGATCCTGGACCTCTGAACTGATGTGTCCAAGTGACCAGAGAGGTCTTGAGATCCAGGCCAGAGTTGTCTCCTTAGCATAATTAGACTTTTTTAAATAGGTTTTTTATTTTTAATCTTTTTCAAAAGTTTTAAAGAACCTAATGGGCCTCCGATCTTAGCATTAAGCTTGAAGTATAAACTTTTTAAGAGCATGTCTTTTTCTTTTAGTTCCCAAACCGTGTATCTTACTGCATGTTGTTATTATTGGCTGATGTGTCTGTGTCGCTGTTAGACTTTGTGTTCATCCATCCACCCACGCGTTTGTCCGCCCAACCACCTACCCACTGACCCATCAAAAAATAAAGACATTAACCTTCCAAGTTTTATGAATGGTAAGAAGGCAGATGTGGCTGACATGTGGTAAAGCACGAAATTAGTGGTAGTTTAGGTTGGAGAGGTGTGAGCAAGGCCCAGATTATTTCAGGTCTTCGAGATTGTGGTAAGGAGTTATCCAAATATCACTGACATCCAAATATCAGTGGGAAGCCCTTGGACAATTTCTAGTGGCTTCATGGCAGAATTTATTCATTATATAATTTCCAGATCACTTAATATTACCTGTCATTTATTTGATGGTCTGTAAATGTTTGGTGGATGAGTGAGTGAGCCCAGCCCAGCTCAGTCTGTCTGGCTTCTTTAGTGGATCAACTTGAGTGGTTTAATGTCCTGAACCAGAATTGTCCGCCTCCTGGGATTAGGGGTCCAGGAGGCTGTGTTTTATGACTAAAAGAGTCCTACGTGAAGGGGCAAGAGAACTGGATGTTCCCACTCCCTGGCAGCTTAAGGATATGAAACCCCTTAGTTTTGTTTTGTCAGTAGTTAAGATAAGTGTGTTGGACTAAGTGATTTTTAAGATTATGTGGTATTCTAAAATTTTTTATTACAATGTTTCCTCTGAGAAATGTCTCTGCTAATTAGCATATGATGAGCTACTTATATAAATGATTTCTTTACCAAATTCATATTTCTGCTATAATAAGTATTGATGATTTTATAAGGAACACTATTTTTCATTGTTGTGGTTTTGTATCTATAATATAAGCATTTACTTAGGAGGCCGTGTGCCATTTCTGAGCTTTTATGAGTTACTGTGGCATAGGAATATATTAATTTGCCCATGAAAATTTTGAGAAGTACTCTCTCCTCTATTAAAAATTTTTATTCAGATTTTGTTATGTTTTCCTCTTTTATTCTTTTGATGATAGTATATATACACATATACATATATATATCATTGTTCTTGATACTATATATAATTCATATCACACACTATGTATAGGCATACTATATCCATATATATTTATCTACTATATGTAAACATATATGCAGTGTGTGTGTATATTGTGCTTGTATGTCCTGTTGTACCAAGAGTAATGATGGATACCATCACCCATGTAACTCCCATGTACCTTAAGACCTAGAGCGTAACCATTACCTGTGAAGTCTTCTGTGATTATATCCTTTTCCTTTCTCCAGAGATGGTCACTATCCCGAGTTCTCTTAATCATATTGAACATAGACTGTCTAAACCCTGTACTCACAGTTTATGGATTAGAGAAATATTCTCAATATTGTTTCCAATGTCTGGCTTTTAGAAAGTCTAATTACTTGTTTAAAAAAATTGCATATCATCTTAAAACCTTAAGCTGTTACTATATTTAAATATGAATTAAAAAACCGAACATACTAATAACTTGTGTTTAAGCACACTGCTACATAAGGATTTGGGCTCTAGTTTTAATACAAAAAATCTGCAAAAGCATCTTATCTATAGGTTTTTCTTAAGATTTTTTGTTTTTCTATTCTCTATAATAGGATATATTTATATAGGAACTTTTGCTCCCAAGAGGACCTTATTAATTTGAAAGTACATAATTGTATCATGCCAAAAATATCTGAGGTTTATTGATGTTTATTGACTCCTAAATAATAAAACAAGGTATCTGTTTAAAATTGTTTTAGTCTTTGGAAAATATAGGTAACATGAGTTAAACATTAATAAACACAAAATCTTTGTCTTTTGAACATATGATATTTGATTTTTGGAATAGTCCTGTCTCTTAGGTACTCCCCAAAGCCATAATGGTGAAATTACTATTATTTTTAACATTTTATAAGTTTAGACATAATTTATAAGAATAACAATATGAATTAAATATGCTGATATTTAACACATATAAACTATTATATTTTTCTCTTTTTAATTCTTCAGGGATTATACAATCTGACCATAAGTTTCTCAAAAGATGTAATGGATTTTATAAAAATATCAAATATCTTCTAGCATAATAGCCTTCCATGTAATGAATGTACCTTAGTGTAAATTAACTGTGTTTATCTGAAGCTTATCTTCTTTCTTGTTGAGGGTAGCTGTGAGGAGGGAGGGCGGGAACACATAATAACAGGAGATAATTTGGTGATGGAAGTTGTACTTTACATTTCTGCTTTCTCTGTTCAATCCGGCTTGATACACACCTCACACTGAACTGCCACATTATCACTTTGTCATGGGCTATGACAACGCCCCTAACAATAAGAGTCTTCTCTTTTGTTTATAACACTTAAATGTCTTGGCGATTAGAACTTTTCCCTTTCTTCTCTGAATAAAATTGTTTTGTACTGACTTTTTTTATTCTAGTGAGGAGAAAGAAATAAAAGCAACCCGATTTCCTATTACAAATTATCATAAATATTGGAGATGCAGATTTTTCTTAGATCATTAGCATATCATGCTGCGACCCACACCAGAATGTACCATTAACAAAGCCGCCTTCATGTAATTAATGTAAATAATATGGAACTACAGCTTGAGTTACCCAGTCAGCCTTGGCGAAAAGCATTTGTCATAACGCATCATCTAAGGAGCCCGGCCTCAATTCAAATTAAACTTCATGGGTTTGCCCCTTTATTTTTTCCTCTCATGCTATAAATTTCTGTGAAACATTTATGACTATAAATTTCTTTGAAACACCTATATAGGGGAAGAAAGCAATCCAGTAAGCTGAAATTAAAATTTTATTATTTACTGTGCTTCTGCTGGTGAGGACAATTAGTATCTTCATAAAGCCAGGAATGGAGATCGGGGGAATGCAGCTGAGGGTTTTCCGCCCTATCCTTAGAAGTGTTTTCTGTCCTCTGCAGCTGCCAGCAAATCTAAAGTATGGTTTCTGTCTGCCATTTGCCACTATTGCCCTCTGACTCCAAAACACAGAGGAGCATTGTAAATTTTTCATGAAGAGGTTTCAGTCTGTAAAACAGCAAACAGGAATAATGTTTTAAATGCAATCATTGTCAAGTTTGAACAATGTAATTTATCAAGAGAGCAGTTTGTACTATATAATAAGTTTCATATATTAATACAATTTTTCATCTGATGTCAGGCTTCTGATTTATGAATAGCCCATGATCTAAGGTGATCATTGAATTATAATTCAAGTAATAAGAAGCCAGGAACAAGACACTGGAAGTGCTACCCCGCATTAGCTTGCGTGCCGCCAAGCCAATTTACTAAACAACCGTGGGCTAAATGATACAGTTTTTCTAATTCAAAGAAGGCACTCGTTAATTAGATAAAGGCTAAAGCTCTCATTATTTTTAAATGATTTAAGAACGGGTAAAGATCTTACAGCTTATACTGCAGCGCTAATAGTTCTCTGGTTACTGCCTTGTAATAAGAGTATTAAAGACAGATGGGTCAGGCCGATTTAAACCAATTACAGCATTTCGTGTACACCCGTCGCAGTGCCTGTTCGGAGGCGCATCAGATGCTAATATTCGACATGTTTCAGATGGCCTGTGACACTGCTGATTAATGTGATTGACGAACACGTTGTTTTCTTCTGCTAGTTTTTAACAAAAAGTCACACCTCTCAACTATAGTAATTCTTGAGGCTTATTCCATATTTCTCAGAAATGTTTACAAGTGTGTTGTGTATATTTCGCTTCCTGATATACCAAACTAATGACAGAAATCAGTACTTTCAATTCCGTCAATGTATTGAGCACCTGTTAGGTGCTGGGCACTGATGAAATCTGCAACTTGTCATGTGTTTCCCTTTAATTACCTTGATTCCTGTGATAGCAAATGGGTAATAAATTCAGTCATTAGTTCAAAAAAATTAGTAGAAGTTCTTACCCAAATACTTCTAAGACTGTGAATTTGTTTTATAGTAAATGTCAGACTTCGGTTTGTATAAAAATTGTAAGTTCATAAAGTAGCTTATGTTTTGTGAAAATTAATAGGCCACTAAGTGCTTGAGTCCTTTGTCCGTACAGCTTTGCTGCCTGATTGTATTCACTCATATTTTACGTTGATGGCAAATACTTTTTATGATGTCCGCTTGTGCAACCCTTGTCTTGGAACTGTGGTGCTGGTTGGCTGGTTGTTGTTCCATCCCCTCCCTCCCTCCCTTCGTCCCTTCCTCCAGGTCACAGAAATAGTGAAAAATTCCCATGTTTTATCACCCAGCTGTCCAGAAGTGTGTTCCTTGACTTGAAAGAATTCATTCCCATTGTTTGCTCCTGTGTACGTGTACACACACACACACCCCTTTCATAGGACACCTTAAACATCATTATCTTTTTTGTTTGCTTTTTAATTTCCTGTCACGTATTGTTTCCTGCTTTGTTATTGCAGTGGTCAGCTTCAAACGCTACCGGTTTTTATCTCTGGAAAGCCTCGGCCTTGTCCGGCAGAGGTGGCCATACCACCTGTCCTGAAAAAATAATGGTTGGTTTTTCAGTGTCCTTTGGATTTAGACCTCCCTTCATAAACGCACGTCATTGTAAGTGGACCCAGCCTTTGGGAGACAGGCACCACGGACCCCACATCCTACCTTCGGACCGGTCTGGGCTCTGTCGGTGCCCTTCCCCTCTGAGAGCCCACAGTCACGTTGTTTCTTGATTCCTTATTTCAAAGTTGTTGGGCATATGCTTGCAATTAAAGATCCAGCAGATAACTATGGACCTGTAAAGGAAATCTGAGAAGGAAAATCAGATATATAGAAGATTTCAAATTGGTTTACATTTCTCCTTTGTGGGCCTTATTTTTTATCTTTTTAAAAAAAATTTCCTTATCTGAGCAGCAACAAGATACGTTATTAATGGACCCCGAGTAGGACAAGGTATTTATTATAGTAACTTTTGACCTGTTTAATAAGTAGTCAAGCTGGGTAGCAGAGTTTTTATTGTACTCTGCAGTGTACAGTTATGAAGTGTGGTACATAATAAAATAAAAGCAATAATGTTGATATTTCTGAGGGATCCATCAGAGCTGACCTGAAGCCGCATATTTCATCTGGTTTGTCTGGGTATGAATGTTTGAAAGTTATAGCTGAAATTACTGGAGACAATATCGTGTTTATGACTTCTGATTGTTTACCATTGTAAGCAACCTCACCCTTTGTGATTCCCAAAACTGTTTCTATGACAGTTCATTAGTGTTGGTGTCAAGAAACAAATGAAAAAGACGAAATACATTTAGTATTAGGCAATAAGACATTTTAAGCTAAATGTTAGTATTTAATGTGTAAGAGTGTAAAAAGCAAAAGTGGAGATGGGGAAGAGGAGAGTGTGGGTCATTTTTGTAGTTATAAGCAGATTTTTCTGTGTTTGTAATGCTCAGCTCTGTGCTTCATAAAATCATTCATTTAACTTGAGATGGCTTTGTATAGGAAAGCAGAAGAATGATCCAGGAGGAAGAGACTCTTTTCAATAGAAAAGTGCAGCGTGGGTTGTGCAGATCACCATCCAGAGAACGAGAGCTGTTTAACACTGGAGAAGGTGGCCATTTGAATCTAAAAATTACGTTTATCCGTATAAAGATAAATTACTGCTTTGAAGTATAATTTATGTGTTTGCTTGCTTCTCTTTCTTATCAGATTTTATGTACCTTGAGGATAGAGGCCTGTGTCCTATTTATCTTTGTGTTTCCAGAACACAGGCTAGGATCTGGCCCATAGTGGATGCTCAGGAGACATTTGCTTAATTAATATATTAGTAGTGGAAATGCTTGAATTTTTTTCTCTAGCAACAGCTCCCAAATAGTGTGAGGCCAAGGAAAACAATTACGAAACAAATGGTTTCCTAACAGTGGAGCTCTTAAGATATTCCGTACTGCCTTAAAAATGACTGCTGCCTAATTTTTTCCCTTATAAGAAGGAAATTCATCTCCATCAAGTAGACCACTTTGAAATCAGTTTTCATTTGGATGAAAACCTCATGCTTATATTTTTTGTGAATTATGGAATTAATAAAGTTTCACCCAGGATCATTCATAACTGAGCTTCTAGTAAACTGCAGAATTTTGGTGGTGATGGTGATGGTGATGGTATTATTATTTTTATTATTATTATTTAGCTTACCAAAATACAGAATCATTAATTTTCAGCAAGTTCCTGAAATCTCTACAGACACAATTTAACCACGAATTGTTTTTTTACCACCATATCTGCTGATACCAAAGTAAATTTCAAGCCACATTTTCAGACGCATCATCATTCACTGGTGTGTTAATTCTATAAATTTTGTTTTGGATGTCGTGTTGGGGATAGGAAAGATATTAATTAGTGGTAGGTAAGTTTTTAAACATTTTGTTCAGCTCAGTGCTTTCATTTTATATGACTATGATGAGTCATTGGTGTTTCAGTTCATTGATGGAATGACACAAAAATATTAAAAACATGGCAACTGTAAAATAATAATATGTAAATGTTTTATGTGATATGCATAATATTTAATTTCAGAAATAAAAGTATTTACTTTAAAGAATCCATTATATACTTGTGAGTTGTTTCAAAGGTGATGCTCCAGATATCCGGACACAGACACGTAAGTCTGTTAAACTGATTCACCTTGCAGTACATGCCTTACGAGCAGTCATCAGAAGTAGTTTTTACGTTGTCTTTTTCCCATCCATTGTGTCCACCACATTTCAGATGGCCCAGAATCAGGCAGTGAGAAAACCTGATTGGACCTCCAGGAAGTGCTCTGATGTTAATCAGCCTCGTGTGCAAGACAGAAAAGCTGATAGTCCGAAATTGCACTTGAAACTAAGACAGACTGTCAGTCTTTAGGAATGTTGGGGAATGGCCTATTTATGTAATCAGATACTAACCCTGGGAGGGAGCTGTCAGGCACATTCTTGTTGTGTAAGCAGCAGGCAAACTGTGCTTTATCTGACAGACAGTGTGTAAATCTGTCCATGCAAAAATCCAAATGTTTAGTTTGCTCCTAGTCACTGTAATAATCTGCTTATTTTCATTTGCTGGAGCAATGACATCACTTAGCAGAATGTGCTGCAGACATAAGGCCCAGATAAGGCTGAGTTAGTGTCAGTCACTCATTCCATGATTGACAAGAAGATAAATAGGAATTTACTAGGGGTTTGCTTTCAGCTAAAAGAATAGACAGCATTTTCTGGTCAGAAATAACTATTTAGCTTGGTTATTTTACATCTTGGGAAAATGGGTAAAATACATCATGTCTAATTATAGTTTCTAGGAATAAGGAGCCTACTATATCAATAACTATTGAATAGTTATGTCCCAAAGGAATCTTCTTTGATTTGTTAAGATGCCTTTACTTCCGTGTGTGTGTGTGTGTGTACTCCATTGACTTTTGTATGTGTTATATGCAATACCCTTTCATTTTTCATTTTAAAAAGACCTCATATTACTTCATTATTTGCTTACTGTGAATGGTGACATCTTCATTAATATGGACATTTAAGAATCTGTAAATTAAATCCTATTTTTGAAGAGAAATTAAAGTTTTTTTTCAGTCCAAATATATGACTTTAATGTCACTTTAACTCTGTGACATTAAAGATGAATTCTGTTTTCATGTATTTATTCAGTGAGAATAGAGCTCCTTTCTATGATTGAAAGATCTCCGTTTTTATCAAGTAGTAATCGTTGGTAGTTCACTCCCTGGATAAGCAGTTTAAATGTTTAAAAAAATTGCTTTAAAACTCCTCTAAGGATCATTTAGGTTGTTTAAATCTCCATTCAGATCTTCAGTTTGGCTTTATCAAATAAGCTATTTCTTTGCTAATTATAAATAATGATTTGAAATGGTATTCTTTAAACAAAGGGGAAACCCAGGACTGAACCACAGTATTCTGCCGTCACAGAATACTGTGACACATCCTTGAACCCTCACCAGGAAAGCTAGCTGCTCGCCAGATTGAGCTGACGGCAGTACATGTGGCTGTGGGGCCTCCAGACAGAGGCCACCTTGCCCTAGTCCAGGTAGCCAGACACGTCTGAGAGGCCACAGGCCTTTCTAAGAAATCTCACGACAGTGGTAGAAGGGACGGACAGACACGCACACAGCAGCGCTGCTGTCGCCCGTGTGCGATAAGTGTGTGATTGCATTCCTGCTCTGTGTTCTGTAGAGTCGAGGTCATCTTTGTCTTGATTGAGTACCAGAGTGCAAAGTGCATTTACATGGCACTCTATTTTAATTATTTACTTCTTCAGCCCGTAGTAGGAACTTCACACAATTAGTCAAAGTTTAATTGTTTTTAATTACCTGTCAAAGTTAAAATTGCCCAAATTTTCCAATCAACTACTTTGGAACGCTGTACCCTTCGGTTTGATCATAGAATTCTAAAATGTTACCTCTTTCCCTATTTTGCCAGCTATGTCTCTCTGGGTCCCAGGTCAGATCTACTTAAGCTCTGGTAAAAGTTAAAATTCAATCAGAGGACTTGTTTACTTGGTAGCAATTAAAATGTGCTAATATTTTCGCTTTTGCTGTTCCCCAGAGGAAATTTTCCTAATGATCTTTCACCTGGGCCTTTATTCTCAGTACCGTTCTTCTGCCTCTTCTGCTTCTCAGTGACTCTGTGTATGTTCCTTAGTGCTGACTGCGTGTTATTTTTGAAGAATAGCGGATCCCAGTAATTGATGTAAATGTACTGATTATGGAAGATGTTAGTGATGTTTGGAGATGTACGACACAGACCTCTGGACGTTCCATGAGGACGTTTGTAGAAGTGATGACCCATGTCTGTTCTGTCTTTTAGCATCTCCTCTGGAATGCCAGGCTCTCTCACGGGTTTTGTGAATCGCAACATGTGTGTGCCAGTAGAATGCTCCATTCATCTGTATCTACTGCTTACATATGGAATCCGTGTTTATTCACCTTTTATTTTTATGTGTTTCTATCCTAGTTCTCAGTTTTAGTGGAGAACTTTCTGTCCAGTAATTGTTGGAGCACCTGTGATCTGTAAGGCATCAAAGCAGCTTGTTTTAGGCTGTGGGGTCCAGCACGCGTTCTCTGTTTCTCTGTTCTTGTTGCTGTCTTCCCTTCTCTTCCCTGCACCGTCCGGGTTCTGTTATTACATAGCTGTGCATTATTTAATGTACCAAGTAGTGTATTGGGCCCTGGGAATACAGCAGAAAATAAAGCAGGCCAGCATTCTGCTGTCATGAGCTACTACATTTTGGTGTGGGAGATACTCAGTAAACCAAATGAAAAGTCAAATATATACCAGTTTTAAAACAGTGATGGTATAGTAAAATAAAAGAGGGGAGAGCCATGGTGGGGTTACTGGGCTGCCAAGGGAAAGCCTTGGAGAGAAGATGACAGGTGAGGCAGGAGGGGCTGAGCCCGGTGAGTGTTTCAGGCAGAGTGTCCCACCGGAAGACGTGCGCAGGGCACGGCTAGTGTCGCAGGGGCCCATGTGCCGGGAGCAAGGCCCAGGAGGGGAAGCTCATGGGAGCTCAGGCCACAGGACACTCTGGAGGACTCCTCAAGGACTTTGATTTTTTTCTTCTGTGCAAGATAAAGAGGGTTTTGAGCAGAGGCCTGGCATGGTGTGGCGGAGGTTTTAACAGAATCACCGTGTGTAGTGTGCAGAGAGCAGCTGAACGGCAGGAAGGTCGAGGGGGCGAGCAGAGGCAGAAAGCACGTCCGAGGGGTTCGTTATGCTCCTGCATGAAGGGATGATGGTCAGCTGAGCCCTGCTGGTGGCAGTCGAGGCAGATGGAAGTGTCCGGACTCTCACTATATCTGGAAAGCACAGCCCACAGGAGGTACTGATAAGTTGGATGAAAGAAAGAGTAATGAATGATGCCGAGATTTTGGCCTGAAACTTGAAGTCGTGTCATTAACTAGATGGGCAAAAGCACTGTCAGAGCAGGTTCCATCGGTAGATGTTGGGAGCCAGAGTTAGACACAAGACATGAGACACCTATGGCCATCCCAGGGGATATGTCGCATGCATGGCTGAGTACAGATGAGACCTTAGGGAACACATCTGAGCTACATGTAGGAATTTGGAAGTTGTCAGAATACAGGTCACCGAAGGAGTGAGTGGAGGTCAGAAAGGAGACTTACAGACCAGACCCTACGTTATGGCTTTGGGAAGGTGAGGAGGAAACATCAAGGGTGACTGCTGAAAATCACGAGACTGTCCCGTTCTCAAGTTAAGGGGGTGGGGGTGGGGCCCTCCACCAGCTGCTGATGCATCCGTCGTGGGCTGCTGGGCAAGTCTCACCCTTGGGCTGGACTCTGATGTTTAGTGAAGACACCGATGCACCAGGCTTCTGCCCCTTACAGGACCACGGGATGTCCGAGGTGCTGGCTGCTGGGCATGCTGGACTCTTGGGGCTTCCTTTCTGGGTGCCTTTGCACAAATGCTGCCATCCTCTGGACTCTGCTGGAGCAGCTGGCCCTGCGTGAGGCTTGGTGACACCCTCTCTGCTCTGCCCACACCTCCTCGTTACTACCTTACGGGAAATAACTTCTTGCACTGTATTACTTCATTTCCATATATTTTACTCTGAAAAATCTTTAATAAAAAGATTGTTATAAAGTGCTCTGCAGTTTTCTTTGTATCATAAACTAAACTAGCAAGCTCCTTGTCTTTCATTTCTGTTCTTTCCCGGCCTGTAATTGAAAAGTCATTTTTGTCGTTAACCTCATTTTGGTAGCTTCAGTTAATTCTGTATTTTAGCCTCCCTAACACTATCCCTATGCCAAGTATAAATGTATTTTATCACCTACATCTTTCCAGTTGTTTTGCCTATGTACTTTAATTATATGAAAAAGAAATTTAGTCTGGTATTTTGAATGCTGGAAGGTATATAATAAGTGATAATGGCGATCTACATAGTCTTGAGGTGTTGAAGATTTGAAAAATTAGCATAAGTGATCTATATATACAGCATTTATAGATGCCTATCCAAACTTATCTTTCCAAAGTAATTTAGAATATATGAGAAGTAGATGAAATTCACAAATCTGTTTTGTGAAAAGAAGAATCTGCAGCTGCACACGTCCAATTTCTTGAATAAATGATGCCCTTTGTGTTGAAGGAAGCTAACCTATTTGCTTTGCCCTGCATTGGAGACTTCTCTCCCGTCTGCATGTACCTGGAACATGCACGCACCCTCTGGTTTTGCTCATGCTTCACTGCAGGTGACTCCTGCCCATTGTGCGGTGGCCCTGTGCGGGAAATGGTGAGGGGCCTCCTAGTATTCTATTAACGGCTTGCTCGCAGTCAGATCACATAACTTCAAAACCCTTAAAAACTTGTTTCTTAGGCGCCTGGGTGGCTCAGTGGGTTAAAGCCTCTGCCTTTGGCTCAGGTCATGATCTCAGGGTCCTGGGATCGAGTCCTGCATCAGGCTCTCTGCTCAGTGGGGAGCCTGCTTCCTCCCCTCTCTCTGCCTGCCTCTCTGCCTACTTGTGATCTTTCTCTGTCAAATAAATAAATAAAATCTTTAAAAAAAAAAACTTGTTTCTTATGTTAATCTAATTTTAGCACTTTCCCTTGAACTTATGATTTAGAAAGGAACAAATCAAATCCCTTATAACATGATCTTTCTATATATTTGAGTGTTAGGATGTGATGATTTAAAGGGAGCTGCGACCCATGTCAGGCTCTACAGGGTCCACGTTGAGTTCGTCGGCTGAACTCACATTGTGTCTTGGTGATGCCCCAGTGCACAAATGCCCCAGGATATTTACTCTAGAGTGTGCTGTAACTGCTGCTCTTCGGACTGAGGTCGCGGAAAGGGTCAATTTTGTACTGAACTCCGAGATTGCCGGGCAATACATCTCAACCCTTCTAGCTAATCTTACCTTGAGCTCAAATGGTTCCCTAGATCATCCTGACATGCTAGAAGGCCGAGATGATGACAAAGGCCAAGACAATGAAATACCCAAGTTTGGAAAGGCTGCCTTTCCTCACTGCAGCAAATCACACAGTCACCATCAGGTTGGACAGTCCTTTCTAAATCTGGAAAATATATTCAAATGTCTAGAAATTGTTTCTGTAATAGTAACATAAAGATCTCTGGAATAAATTTTAAGCATACCGTGTGTATAAGATGCTTGGGTCTATGGAACATGTTCCAGTATTACAAGAACAGTTTTTAAGAAAAAAAAAAATACTAGTAGTACATACATTAAAAGTAAATTTTAACTTGTTTGGTAGAAAGGAATATTTTGTTCATTTCAATTTAATCTGTTGTTTATTTGGGTCCTGTATGAAGTCGTTTGGGATATGTAGTGAGAGTCTGTTGTCCCTTGACTGTAAACAATGCACACGTTCTGAGAGTTAAACACTAGGCCTGTGTCAGTTATTGGTTCTAACAGTATAGCATGAACAGGTTTCGGGCCCTATGTTAGAGGTCTGTTGAAGCACTACTGAGGATCGGTCATGTTGTCTTCAGCTTATTAATTTTGTTGAGAAAACTATCACTCTTTTTAAAGTACCCTGATAGGTCTTTATTGGAGAGCATTGCTGGCACGGATTGCTGGCAAGGAATCCAAGTAGGAAACTATGGCTTTATCAGTGCTGTTTAAATCATTGTGAAATAACAGATAATTCTCTTGATTCACTATTTACAGAACACCAGTGATCTGACTGTGATGCAGAGTGAAGAGATGTCCTGTGCCCGGTATTTTTAGAAGTACTGACGTGGGCACACACCGGAAATAAGGATTGCATGGCCCTACTGAGGCTCAGCCTCAGTCTGGCTGTCCAATGCCAGGCACCAGATTCTCTTTCCCCAGCACAATGAGAATCTGAACCCGAATATTATTTCTGAGTCCGTGGCACACAAGAAGCTGAGCAATATTGTTCCTATGAAACTATCAGCTTTATTAGCAAAGGGGGATTGGGATTTATTTTATAGAGATGTATGAGATTTTTTTCTATAACACATATCTGTCGTAGTAAAATTACGTACAATCATGTTAATGAAACATTTGCTTAGCATAATATAAATAACACCATAGTATGATGACCTTATTGCGACTTTTATGAATTCTATATGGATCATAGTTTTTTGTTGACTAGGACTGTGACAGGTTTTCTGAATTGGGATGGAAATTTTTTTTCTTTTTTTTTTAAAGATTTTATTTATTTTATTTGACAGAGAGAGAGGGAGATCACAAGTAAGCAGAGAGGCAGGCAGAGAGAAGGTGGAAGCAGGCTCCCTGCTGAGCAGAGAGCCCGATGCGGGGCTCGATCCCAGGACCCTGAGAACATGACCCGAGCCGAAGGCAGAGGCTTAACCCACTGAGCCACCCAGGCACCCCGGGACGGAAATTTTTGTTCACACTCGGCTGCCATTAATATATCACTGGTGTTTAATATTAATTAATAAATTAATTTGAGAGGGAGTGAATGGGCCAGAGGAGGGGCAAAGGGAGAGGGGGAGAGAATCTCAAGCAGATGCCACACTGAGCCCGACACAGGGCTTGATCCCAAGACCCTGAGATCATGACCTGAGCCAAAACCAGGTGTGGAACATGCAACTGGGTAAGCCACCCAGGCGCCCCTAATTTTAATATATTAAAAAATTTTTTTTAAAGATTTTATTTGTTTATTTGACAGAGACAGACAGAGGGCACAAGCAGGCAGAGCGAGAGAGAGAAGCAGGCTCCCCACCAAGCACAGAGCCTGATGCAGGACTCGATCCCAAGACCCTGGGATCATGACCTGAGCTGAAGGCAGCCACTTAACCAACTGAGCCACCCAGGCGTCCCAATATATTAAAATTTTAAAAGAAAATTACTTTAGTTAATTTTGTAGCTGATTTTCTCCATTAGTGCTTTTCTCCTTTTTGTAAGCCTGTTTTTGATCTTACTGGTTAAATCTGTCCTGTTCATGTTTGTTAGCCGGTTCACTCTGATATAGCAAGTAACTGGTGAGATTGTCATCTGGAGACTTAGAGAAGGTTTCTCCCTTGACATGTAAATCGATCTAGTCTGAGTTTCTTAGCTCTTCAGTAACATTTTCGTAGCATCTGCAGGTACGTAGCCTGAAGGACAGCTGTCCTTGCGAGCGCTAATGTGCTGTTTGGAAGACTGCGTTACTTGGCCAGACGTAAACGTGAGATCCTCGTAAGTCTCAGATGAGGACGTTGTTATGGCAGGTTTTCCCCCCCAGCCGTGCACAGATCTGTGGCCTGTATGGATATATCCTGCGTCTGAGTGGTTCTGGGCACTTGTGGAGAGTAAAGACACACTTACCCCCTTAGAAATTATAATCAAGTAATTGTGGAAAGTAAGCACTGAAGAGACATAGGAAAGGAAAAGAGAAAAGTAATAGGCTGATGGTTCCTTTTTTTTTTTTTTTAAGATTATTTATTTATTTATTTATTTGACAGACAGAGATCACAGCAGGCAGAGAGGCAGGCAGAGAGAGAGGAGGAAGCAGGCTCCTTGCTGAGCAGAGAGCCCGATGCGGTGCCCTATCTAAGGACCCAGGATCATGACCTGAGCCGAAGGCAGAGGCTTTAACCCACTGAGCCACCCAGGTGCCCTGATGGTTCCTTTTGTCCTCGCAAAGCCGAACCCCTCTCTCTGGCTGTTGGGGGATCTTCATCTGACTCAGGCTGGATTTGCAACTTTATTTCTCCCTTCCCTGCCCCATGCTCACCACCCACCTGTGGGGGCTGCAGTGATTGGCTCCCGCTCACCCCACCTAGCCCCCTCTGCCTGTCTCCGCTAGGAGGTGGGGGCTTGTCTTGCCTGCTGACATTCCTGCTCTGTTCTCTCAGGCCCCGCCTCTTCCAGGAAGCCTTACTGGCCATTTCAGTCAGTAGCCACCAGTGCTTTCTCGAAGCATCTTAAAAGAGGGTCCTTAAAAAGCCGAACAGAATGCGGTGCTTTTGTGTTCCAATTATCTCACTGAAACTCGTGTTGACCGTTGGCCCCCAGGTTCTTTGTGCAGAGGCATGTGTGTCTTTTGTTTATTTGTAGGTTCGGACATAGCACGGTCAGTGTAGATACACCCTGAGCTCTGACACATACTTTTTTTTTTTTAATTGATCAGTTGCTATGGCTGGAGCTGAACGATTATAATCTGAAGATTGGGAGGGCTGGGTTGTAAATGTCCAAAGACTGAACAATAGTCAGGGCGTTTGTGATGAAGCTGTAAATGGAATTTGAAATTCGTTTTGTCAATTTATCTCAAAATATTTATATTAGAGCACTGACTTAAAAGAAATTCTCTATGTATGGTCTTTAAACAGTAATATTAGTCCTTTATTTGCAACTGCTATTTTAACCTTCCTTACATAAATCCAGTGTTTTCTTCCCTAACCTGAAGCAATAAAATTTCATTTAGTCCAGAGTAGAGGATTGTGGCAATTTAATATATGTCTTATTCTTCAGGACTTGACTTCTATGGTTAGTTAAAATTGTTTCAACTTCCCAAGCCCTCCAGCTCTGCAAAACCCTTGAAAGGGGTTAGTTTGAAAAGGAGGGAGTAGCCTGCGAAGGGAACGGGTCTCATGTGCGGTATAATTCCTTCCGCCTGTCCTTCTCCTGTTGCCGTTTTAGAGCCGTGCAGGAAACAGAAACGATTTCAGAACTGACCCAACTTCTCAGACCCTGAGAAAAAGACTTAGTGGAGCTTTGTTTTCAGCAGCACTCAATTCGGGTTCTTTTGCCCTGTAGATCAGGGTGTTTTGGGGACATGGGTGGGGGAAGGGATGTGACGTCTATCATCTGTGCCAGGGTTGGGCTCCCTATGACCTGCAGGCCAGATCTGGCCCACTAGGTGTTTTTGTAAAGAAAGTTTTATTGGAACACAGCCACACTCCTTTGTTGATGCACTGTCTGCCGCTGCTTCTGTCCTCTGGAGGCAGAGGTGAGCAGTTGTCACACGTGATGATCCACCACAGAAAAGATATTTACTGTTCTTTACACAGAGCCTCTCCAAGCCCCCGATCAAAGACACTGTTGTGCTGGTGAGCGCTGGATACAGCACATGCAGGGGAATGGGAAAAACTCCAGCCACACTTCACCGGATGGTTTTGGGTAGAGTGGAGTTTATGGTCTCTTTGACAAAGAAAAATTTCATGGGAATGAGATTTTGAAGGATGAATTCAAATCTTTGAGGGCATAGCCCTTATAATCCTTGAATGTTTTTCTTTAGAATGAGTCATTCTCTTGGTTCTTAGTAGACTAAAGCAACCTGGGATTAATATTCTGCTTAATGCTCCTCCCAGAAGTAATTTTGACACAAAGCTTTTCAACCTTTGGATTAGGTTGAAAGAGCCAGAAAAGGTATTTCACAGCTTTTAGGATCTGAATGATATGTTAAGAGGTTTTAAGATGACAGGCTTTGGCGTGAGTGAGGTTAAATTTCTTTTCCAACTAGTTAACAAGGATCTAGCCTGTTAATTAGGCTAATTATCACCTGTTCAGGGCAAAAATGCACTCAAGACTCTTGGCTTCAGCAGCAGGCTGCCTTGCGGTGTATAAAAGCCCAGGGGGCAGGGGGTGTGTGGGGAACAACTTTCCTCTGTAACCACACTTGAGCCTGAAGAGTTGAATTTGGTAAATGAAGCCTTTCCAATCTTAGCTCTTAGTGGCTTCTTGATGTAAATCGTGCTCATGTGTTACATGTAATCAGAAACAGGCCACGCTCCCAGTCCAGCCTGATTCAAGTGCTCGTGTCATCACAGAGTATTTGTGGTTTTGGGTCGTAACTTCATTCACTGAGTCTAAGAGTTTTTATTTGGACTTCATACACACACACACACACACACACACACACACACTCTCAAAGGGACCCTGAGTGTCCTCGTGTTTATGCTTAGCTGTCGCTATACCTTTTGGATTAGTCAGTTCAGAGAAAACACTGATTTGTTTCCGTGCAGTTTAAAGTTGGGCATTTCATTTAAGCACATGTGTCGTACTTTGAAACTTGAATAGATCTTCACCCGTTACCGTGAGGTGACATTGGGGGTATTTAACGTGTGTTTAGTGACTGTCGCGCGTGGGTCCGTCTGAGAGCGGCATCGGGTATTTCTGCTCCGGTGTTCCCGGGCCGGCACCGGTCGGGTGTCTCGCAGTTCCGGTGCCCGGGATCCTGTACCGGATGGCACAGCCGGAGGTCCTGAACTTGGTCGTTTTGCTGTTACCCTTTGGGATCCTTTCCCAGCATTAGGCGCTCACCTGAATTAATTGAGCGTCGTAGCTGCTCCGCAGTGTTTGTCTGAGGTGCCTTTCATGTGCTTCTTTGTTCAAGAAAGTGATTGTTTGCCGTTAAGTTTGCGGCTCAGCAGAATTCCTGTGGTGACCCTACTGTGCCGAGAGGCTGTCATTCTCTATTTTCATTTCATCTCTTAGTGTATTACCATATCATTACGAAATAAAAATCACTTTAAAAAGAGGCTTTCTTTTTTTTTTTTTTTTTTTTTTTTTTTTTTTTTTTAAAGATTTTATTTATTTATTTGACAGACAGATCACAAGTAGGCAGAGAGGCAGGCAGAGAGAGAAGGGAGGAAGCAGGCTCCCTGCTGAGCAGAGAGCCCGATGCGGGGCCCGATCCCAGGACGCTGGGATCATGACCTGAGCTGAAGGCAGCGGCTTTAACCACTGAGCCACCCAGGCGCCCCTAAAAAGAGGCTTTCATTCCCAAGAAACTGCCTGGGCATTGGTAGTATTTGAGTAACTGAGGACTTGTGGAGACAAATCCATTAGTGTGTTGGGTGGTTTTGGGGGGGACCCCGCACACCTGGCCTTGAGTTCACGGCTCCATGTGCCCCCGTAGGGACCAGCGCTGCCTGGCTGTGCGCCTGCCCGTGCTCGCAGCTTCTGCTGGCTGCACAGGGAGAGTTTTGAATCAGTCAACACCTTTGTTTCACAGTTTTGAAAGATAATAACTGCATGATTTGTTAATATTTTGACAAAATTTAGCTTACTCTTTATTGAGATTGTATCTGTAGCACACCCGACCGTGCTCGGTGCTGTGCAGTTTTTGCAGACGTAAATTTGTGTGGTTTATTAACTTGACAAGACTGGCCCAAGGAGTCGTGTAGAGAAGGTAAAAAAGACCGTTTGATTGTTTAATTAAAATACTCATTTTTGACTTGTGGAAATTTTCAAAAATAATGAAAGCGTTGGGGAAGATGTTTATATACGGTCACATTGACTTTGGATTCCTTCTCTTTTGGAAACAACAAAATGGTAGCAGCAGAGTGAACACTGTCCCCACAAACGTGCCATGACCCCCCTTCTCAGAGACTTGGTGTCGTGTGTGCTTTTGCACGTGGACTTCATACGTTTGTATTTAATGCCTTTCCTTTTATGAAAATGTTACATAAATGGTACAGTTCTGTACCAGACTTGGTTTGTTTTAATACAGTTACATTTTTGAGATTGCTGATAAAAGTAGCCCTAATTGATGCCTTTTTCCTATATTCAGCTATCTCATTTTGTGATTAAACCCATTATTTATCTATTCCACAGATGATGGATATTTAGGATTGTTTATATTTTAATGGAGATAATTGTTTTTCCATGCC
The DNA here is from genome assembly GCF_963455335.1 of Martes martes. NCBI lineage: Eukaryota > Metazoa > Chordata > Mammalia > Carnivora > Mustelidae > Martes > Martes martes. The sequence goes on along the minus strand of NC_137901.1, from coordinate 4,139,578 downwards.
TGTGCTTGTGCTGGCGTTTCCTAGTTTTGTATACCTAGACTGAGCTTTCTGGAAGAGAGGTAGGGACGTTTCTAGCTTTAAAAAGCATTGCTAATGTGATTTTATCCTAAATTATCCTGCATAGGAGAGGTTGGAAAAGAACAGAAAAATATACTGGTGACACCTCTTAGTGTATTTAAAAAATTATAAAGTAGTAAAGCACTAAAGTATCAAGGTATCCTTATCTTCATATGTAAGAGGGATGTGTGCAGATTTTTTGTTAAGTTGCTAATAAATTGAGTCAGTAATCCACCTAATCGGGTTTAAAGTACTTACAAATAACACTTAAAAATATACTTTGAGGGGCGCCCAGGTGGCTCAGTGGGTTGAAGCCTCTGCCTTCGGCTCGGGTCATGATCCCGGGGTCCTGGGATCGAGCCCCATATCGGGCTCTCTGCTCCGTGGAGAGCCTGCTTTCTCCTCTCTCTCTGCCTGCCTCTCTGCCTACTTGTGATCTCTGTCTGTCAAATAAATAAATAAATAATCTTGAAAAAAAAATATATATATACTTTGAGGAAGAGGAGTATAGAACCTCCCGTTAGGACGCTTACCTTCTATAGTAATATGGAAAGATGAAGTTAAGGACACAACTCAAAACAGAAGTCAATGTATTTTGACATAACGTGTCTGCCCTTTAGGCACTCAAAAGAGCCCGTTGTAACAGTTTCGGTAAGGCGGAAGCACCTGTTAAGATAATGGTATTAATCATATAATTCAGCTCCCTACCAGGTCTTGAGTTTTGCTTTGTACGTAATGCCTACTGACACCCCTGTGAGAATTTGTAGTTTTGTTATATATCTAACAGTATGGATCTTTAGTATACTAACTTCAAAAATTTTATTTAGTCTTGGCTGTGTTACTACAAATCATGTCATGAGTGATTCAGAGAAGATAGGTTCCCCACCAGATTCTGCAGGGAGACAAAGCAAGGGCCCAGAGCCATTCCCTGTGTGGGACGGGAGCTAAGGAGAAGACAGCACGTAGGACTGTAACCTATTGGGAATATATTGGAAAATGCTTAGAATTTAACTGGGGAAGCCTTACAAATTTACACGAAAGGATGAACTCTTAACTGACTTTCGTATCAGAGTTATCAACATGAAAAAGGGCTTTATTCGAGAAAGTCGGACATCTTGATCCCTGGAAACCAGGAACTTTCTAATGACATCTCATGGTAGGAATTGGTACAGGTTTTACGTGTAACGTGCTCTGTTTAAAATCGTTTCCCTCAAAATGTACAAATCATTGCCATATTGTCCTCTAATTCCCCGTTTTTGAGACCTCTGGTATCATTTTTATTTCTTTTGCTTGTGACCCCCCCCCCCATATTTGAAACTTTTTAAGATCACTTTATATCTGGTAGAAACATCCAGTGAAGCCTGAGGAAAGAGCGGGTGACAAAATGCCCTTTCTCAGTACAGGTCTGAGAGTCCTACTTGGCATTCTGAACTTTCTAGTGAATATATAAAATAGCCAGATTAGGTAAGACCTGGAAGCAGTGTTGAGGCGCACCTAGTCTACCCCCAGAGATGGCTTTCTGCACAGGACGGTTGTTATTCCTCTGCTATGGCCTGTCATAACCTATCATTTAAAAAAAATAATTTATAAATGTTTAAGATTTATAAAGTTAAGAACTTTAGAATACCAAAGAAGGTTGCTGAAACAAATATGGGAAACACGGATGTGATTCCTACATCTAGGTGGTAGATATGCAGTGATGCCATCTTCTGTGTGTTTGAAACACCCTCACTTGGTAGAATAAGCAGAGACGCTCAGGAAGGTGAGGGGACCAGATGGTGTGAGAGCTGGGAGCTCGTGGCGGCCAGCGTGTCCCCTCTGGCTGTAACACCCCGATCTCTCATTCTCACTCAGAGTCTGGGGAGATTGAGTCAAGAACGGAATTCTTTTTTTTTTTTTTTAATATTTTATTTATTTATTTGACAGAGATCACGAGTAGGCAGAGAGGCAGGCAGAGAGAG